>NW_017670392.1:335227-411590 GCF_001879085.1 Nicotiana attenuata
GTTTAGCTATAACTTTGTTAAAATATGGCTAAGTGGTTTGAAACATTTTCTGCAAATGTCTTATCACGCGTACCTTTATAAATCAGAATCGAAATATGTGTGTTCATTCTCTAAATAACCAGACAATGTGTAACGACGCCTAGGCAAACTTCAGGTCCGATAAGAACTGGTCGATTGTGTTTCTATTAGCCTAAAACCAACCAACTTCTTTAAGTTTTAACTCTGCCATTCCTATTCTTATTTTGATTTTCTGAAGTTCACTCAGCTTTTTCTTAAACAAAAAACTCTACTGAAAACGATTTTGAAATGATGCGCCTACTTACTTTTATTGAGCTTCTGATTTTATTTACTAGGTTACTCATCTCTGCCCAAAATCGTGCTATTATTGCTACTACTTCGTTTTCAAAACCAAGTTTTAACTGCTCCTATCTTTTGAGACCTTAATTGTGTTTAAGTCATGCTATTTATGTGTTTTGTTTGAGGAGGTATATATGAGCCTTTATATGTCTACATGCTTCCCCCAACATGCAGTATATGTTTTGTATGTCGCCTTAGATTTTAATCCTTTGAAACCAATCAGCCTAATATCCTACCCTTTAGGATTAGTGGTCCTAAGTGCCTCCGGGACTGATAAGATGGGGGCGGGTAATAGCATGCAATAGGTAAAATGAGACCATTCCGCATTTAATACCTTAACAGGGTGGGAATGGGTAGATATGGATATGATGACCACGCGATAACACCACGTATATAAACGGTTAACGGGTGTTGATTGAAGTGATCCATATTATGTATAAACCTAGGACCCCTTCCCTCATTTGTCCACTTTATTTTCAGAATTTCAACTACTTTTTCGCCAAAACTTCAGCTTTTAAACTGCTTGCAACAACTATATGAAAATTTCTTCCTTTATTCAAGATTTCAAAACTGCTTCCTCTATCAAAATTCAGTTTCTTTAACTTCCTTAATCTCTTGCAACTATTATGTGAAAACCCCTTTGTATTTGTTTGCCTACTTGTTGTTTGCATTTAAAGTCACAATATGACATGGCCGGGAACCACACTAGTGGATCTTGAGGGTTGCCTAACACCTTCCCCTCGAGATAATTTCTAGCCCTTACCCGAACTCTGGTTTTCCAACTCAAAAACTCTTAGTGTCCTAATGCACTTAATCATTAGGTGGCGACTCTTCAAATCCAAAAACCCAAATCCCAAAAGGGAATAGAGTTGTCCGCCCAAATGTCGTAAACCCTATTTCGCGAGAAAAAGGGGGCGTCGACAGCATGGCGACTCTGCTGGGGAAATCTTTAGGCTTTTACCACTTCATGTTATTTGTGGCTTTATTGCTTTTTATTTCTTTATTTAATGTCCTTATTCGAAACTGACTTGGTTTTTTGTTTCTTTTTCTTTAATGCTTTCATCTACTGCTTTCCTTCAATGCCGTTGTAATTTTTACTGCAATTATAATAATCATTATGAACGTGAAAATACGTGACAATTTGCTTCATTCTTGTAATTGCATCTTCAACATCATATTCCACTCGTGCCAAACAAATACCATAGCAACGCTTATAATGAGTTGTTGCGCTCTTCCGATATTATCACCCCCTAAATTTGGCAAAGGCATATTTGCGGTAAAACTAGTCGATCAGCGGTGCAGTCGACGGTTCTGTGTCTTTCCCTCTTGAGTTGTCCGCTCAAGGGTACCGGTCTAACACCCCATAGAAACCTTACTCTGTTTTAGCTGTGCATGCATCATGGTCAAACCTAGCCGAAACAGTTATGTTGTCCGCATAATGGCTCTTTAAGATAGCCTTGTCCAAAGTCCACTGGGTTTCCTTGAAACCCAAACGGACAACACCATATTCTGTGCATTTATTTGGAGAACTAAATGCCATTATGCTAATTATTGGTTTAAATAGTCGAGTCCGGTGGGGTAGGGGTCTAACACTTTATTTTGCAGAAAATGAGGCACAAGGTCCCCGACTTCGGTATAGTCAGTATACCCTCACTCTTGCTGGCCTGGTGGAGGAATCTCCCATCAAGTGACCAAATCAACGAATGGAAAGAGAGGGTCACCAAGGCTAGCGAAAAGCTGGAGTATCTGGAATACAGTCTGCTGGAATCGGAAGGAAAAGTGAGAAAGAGAGTCACCGACTGCCAGAATGCTGAGGGAAACGAAAGAGAGCGCCTGGCAAAGGTATTTTTACTGGAGAACCTACGCGAGCTGGAGGATTTGATCAACGAGAGCATTCAACCTGGGGAAGGTCCTTCTGGGACCAAGTAGTTAGGAGTCTTTTCTTTACTCTAATTGTAATAAAGCCTATGGCCACTAGTGACACTTTTATTTCCTGTTATTTAGTGTCGTTTTGGGATTCGTCTTATTTTTATCAATAAAATGAGGCATTTAGCATTATCAGTTCTCCAAATTAACTTGTCGCTAGGCCTACCTCAGGCACAACGAGGCACCCAATTTAGGACACGATTTATATTCTTACACTATGTGTTTAAATATTGCAACATTTTTTCTCATAACCCTCACTAACTTGTTACCTTTTTGTTTTTACTTTTTGTTTTATTCCCCTCCCCAAAAGGTTAGTTCGTGCACTCTGGCATCATCATCCTACTCCACAAGATCTAAGGGCCCTCCACCTCCTCCTCCTCCGAGTCCTATCAGAAACAAGAACAAAGCAAAAATGGAAGACTTGAGCAACATCAGGAAGGAGAACTCAGTTGAAAGGGTAGAGGTTCCTCAGGGTATTCAGGTTCCCAAAGAAAGTGCCGCCCAGCTCGAACAGAAGTTACTGAAATTTCAGGAAGAATTGGACCAAGTTCAGAACTTGGCAAACTTGTTATTTTCTCTCAATACCCCAGATGTCAAATTTCCCAATGCTCAAAACCCTACACCTCCGCAGAACATCCTGAAACCACAGAAACAACCCGCTCCCCCATCAGAACTGCAACACATGTCACACTTCAAACAACACCCCGCTCCTCATTCCCGAACCACTAAACACAAATGATCATCCCCACCATACCCCCATCTATGTGGAAACCATGCCATAATATACTCAACCTATTTCAAGCACACCGGAGTCTGATGACAAAGACTCTCTCATCAAGAACATGGCTGCAGAACTTAAGAAACTGACTAGCCGAGTCTAGGGTGTTGAAGGAAACAAAGGTATTGAGGGGCTGAATTATGAGGACCTTTGCATTCAACCAGACATCGAACTTCCCGAGGGGTACAAACCTCCCAAATTCGAGATGTTTGATGGCACAGGAGATCCCAGGGTCCATTTGAGGACATAATGCGATAAGCTGGTCGGAGTCGGAAGAGATGAAAAGATTCGCATGAAGCTCTTTATGAGAAGTTTGAAAGGTGATGCTCTATCTTGGTACATTAGCCAATACCCCAAGAAGTGGACAAGCTGGGTAGGAATGGCGTCCGATTTCATTGACAGATTCAGATTCAATACGGAGAATGCGCCAGATGTATTCTACATCCAGAATTTGAAGAAGAAACCCACGGAGACATTCCGCGAGTATGCTACTCGTTGGAGATCAGAGGCTGCTAAGGTCAGGCCGGCCTTGGAAGAAGAACAGATGAACAGGTTTTTCGTCCGAGCTCAGGATCCACAGTATTATGAGAGGTTGATGTTGATCGAAGGCCAAAAATTCTCCGACATCATCAAGCTAGGAGAAAGGATTGAGGAAGGCATTAAAAGTTGTATGGTCACTAATTTTGAGGCTTTACTGGCTACCAACAAGGCTCTACAGTCTAGTGGCACGTCCAAGAAAAAGGATGTGAGTGCCGTGATGGTTGCACAGAGAACGATATCCCTAGTAAAATACCAAGCTTACCCAGTACCTCCTCTCACATATCAACCCGTCCCTAATTACCAAGCACCCCTGCCCTCTTACCAAGTTCCACCACCGACTTACCAATCATCTCCATCCCCCACATATTAACCTACCTCACCAAGATATTCCCAACCCGCACCCGTCTACTAAGCCTATAATGCTCAGCCCTCTCAATATCAATAACCTCCCGCCCGACAAAACTTCCCTAGACCTCGACCAAACTTCGACCACAGACCCCCCAAATAATACACCGCCATTGCCGAACCAATCGACCAGCTGTATGAAAGGCTTAAAGCTGTTGGTTACGTCACCCCAATCCCTGCCATAACTCTAGAAAATCCTTCCCAATGGGTCAACCCGAACAAAACCTGTGCATACCATTCCGGCATGAAGGGGCATACCATTGATGAATGCCGATCTCTGAAGGATGAAATCCAAGCCTTAATTGACAACAAGATCATCGTGGCAAAAGAGCCTGCTCCCAATGTTTGCAATAATCCCCTGCCTGATCATAAGGGTGGAGGTGTGCACATGATCGAGGTAGAAGATGATTGGGACCCCAAAGGGTCGATTGGATTAATTGCCGAAGGTGACGAGCCCAAGAAATCAACGGTCACACTCAATCCGATTGTAGTCCAGATTCAGCCTTCTGAAGACGCTGAAGCAAACATGTCCATACCACTTGAGTTTGAGGCACCTCCTTCTGCAAAGATGCAGGGACCAATCGAGGTCGAGTTTGGGTCCCCAAAGGCGCCTGAGCCCTTTGAAGTTGCTGTATTACCTTCCAAGGCAAGGGTGCCTATTCCAGTAGCTATGACAGCTATAGCACCATTCCACACAAAAGCTATACCGTGGGATTACACCGCCGAGGCGAGAAGAAAAGGGAAGGTCAAGTTCGGGGAAGCTATTCCGGCATATGGTATGACGAGAACCGATAGGGTTTATACTCCGGAGCATTTAGTTGACTCAAGTAAGCAGGCTTCTGGACGGCCTATTGAAATTGGGCCCGATGATCTCTGGAGGAAGATACAAGCAAAAGAGTACTCAATCGTTGATCAACTGAATAAAACACCGGCACAAATCTCCATCCTAGCTCTGCTGCAAAGCTCCGATGCGCATAAGAATGCCTTGTTGAAGATACTGAGTGAGGCATATGTACCCAGCAACATAACTGGAGGAGAAATGGCGAACATGGTAGGGCAGATATTGGAGAGTCATAAAATCACTTTCCACGAGGATGAGTTGCCCCCAGAAGGGTTAAGCCACAACAAAGCGTTGCACATCACTGTGTAATGTGAAGACTATTTCATCACCAGGACTTTGATTGACGGAGGGTCCAGCCTAAATATTTGCCTATTGCTGACTCTCAGAACATTGGGGAAGAGCCTGCATGAGATCAAAGATGGGGCCATCAAAGTCAAAGCCTTCGACGGTTCCCAAATGTCCACTATTGGGGAAATGAGTTTGTGTCTGCAAATGGGACCGACTTGGTTCGACGTTGACTTTCAAGTGATAGACATCCCAGCATTTTACAACTTACTACTGGGACGACCTTGGATCCACGCTGCTGGAGCTGTAGCATCAACCTTGCACCAGGCAGTGAAGTTCGAGTTGAATCACCAAGAGGTGATTATTCATGGCGACGGTAGTAATCCCATATACAGTCGTCAGACCATCCCTGCAGTCGGAGGAAGAAGGAAGATAGGCGGAGAAACCTACCATCACATTGAGCGAGTAAACGCCGTGGACAAGGACAAGTAGTGGGATAACAAGATCGAAAGTATACTGAATTGGTGTGGATACGAGCCTGGCAAGGGACTTGGTAAAAACCTCCAGGGAATCGCCAAACCATCAAGCTGAAAAAACATGGTACCACTTTTGGTTTGGGATACGAGTACACCTGGGAAGAATTCAAAGACTGGTCGCCACCACGGCGCAGTCCCTACTGCCCACTGGAGCATCCGATACCTCGCTTGGAGCAGACTTTCCAGCCAGCAGATGTCATATACGGGTCAGAAGAAGAGGAAGCATTAGTAGCAATAAGGAACTTGTTCCTGGAGGACGACAATATGGACTGTCATGTCATTTTTGAGGAGGAAGGGGAGGAAGGCCCTTCCATACAAGCTGTGAGCTGAGGGGCGCGCCTCAATAATTGGTCCATCAGAACCACCAAGGCCCGGAAAGCTTCGGGGTAGCAAGGCTGAACAAAGCACTATGCATTATCTTTTACTTTTTCGCTAGTTGATTTCCTTTCCGTACTTTCTTTAAATTTTGAAAAGAGCTCCGATATTCGAAATAATTATGGAATTTATCAAAGTATTTCAGTTTCTTATAAATCTTGCTCTTATTATTTTCTCTATCATTTACGTTATTTACACAGCATTACTATTACTTATCTTGATGAACCGACGAATGTGACATGCGACGAGATAACGCAACAAACGGATATAGACTCAGAAGAGGATGATATACCAGAAGACGTTGTTAAAGAGGTTGAGAACTTTGAGAATAGGCCTAAGTCTAACTTGGACGAAACTGAGGTTGTCAACTTTGAGAAACGCGCATCAGTGTTCACCTGTCACCATCAGAAAGGGAAGAGTACACGAAATTCTTAAAAGAATATGAGGACATATTTGCCTGGTCGTGTGATGATATGACCGGTCTGAGTACATCTATTGTAGCTCACAAACAGCCAACAGATCCGACATTTCCGCCGGTAAAGCAGAAGCTCAGAAAGTTCAAGCCAGACATGAGTTTGAAAATCAAGGAAGAAGTCACCAAACAAGTCGAAGCCAAGGTTCTCAGGGTAGCAGAGTATCCAACATGGTTAGCCAACATTGTGCCAGTGCCGAAGAAGGACGGGAAGGTCAGAGTCTGTGTCGACTACCGGGATCTCAACCGGGCCAGTCCGAAAGACAACTTCCCCTTGCCGAACATACACATTCTGATTGACAACTGCGCCAAGCACGAGCTGCAGTCATTTGTTGATTATTTTGCTAGGTATCATCAGATATGGATGGACGAGGAAGAAAATGGCTTTCATTACACCATGGGGGATGTATTGTTACAAGATGATGCCGTTTGGATTAAAGAATGCTGGGGCCACCTACATGAGGGCCATGACTACTATTTTCCATGACATGATACACAAAGAGATCGGTGTATAGTAGACGATGTCATCATCAAATCCAAGAAAGCCACTGACCACATGGAAGATCTGAGGAAGTTCTTCAACAGATTGAGAAGGTACAACTTGAAACTGAATCCCGCCAAATGTGCATTCGGGGTTCCTACCGGAATACTGCTTGGGTTCATTGTAAGTCGACGAGGAATAGAACTAGATCCATCAAAGGTTAAAGCCATTCAAGAATTGCCACCACCGAAAAATAAGAAGGACGTGATGAGTTTCCTGGGGAGACTCAACTATATCAGCCGGTTCATAGCTCAGTCCACTGTCATTTGTGAGCCAATCTTTAAGATGTTGAAGAAGGACGCCGCCACAAATGGACTGATGATTGTCTGAAGGCCTTCGACAGAATCAAGGAATACCTGTCAACACCGCCAGTTCTGGTTCTGCCCGAACCAGGTAGACCTCTATTGCTCTACCTTGCAGTATTGGATGGGGCATTCGGTTGTGTTTTGGGACAACATGACAAAACAGGGAGAAAGGAGCAGGCCATCTACTATCTCAGCAAGAAGTTCACCCCGTACGAGGCCTGATATTCCCTATTGAAACGCACCTGTTGTGCTCTGACTTGGGTAGTTCAGAAGTTGAGGCATTATTTCTGTGCCTATACCACTTATCTCATATCCAGGATGGATCCGCTGAAGTACATCTTTCAGAAGCCCATGCTCATGGGCAAGCTAGCCAAATGGCAAATCCTGCTGAGTGAATTTGATATTTTCTACGTGACCCAGAAAGCAATCAAAGGACAGGCACTGGTAGATCATCTTGCCGAAAATCCCGTGGACGGAGAATACGAGCCTCTAAAAACGTATTTTCCTGACCAAGAGGTCTCTTTCATAGGAGAAGACATCGCAGAATCCTATGAGGGTTGGAGAATGTTTTTCGACGGAGCAGCAAACTTCAAAGGAGTTGGCATAGGAGCAGTTCTAGTATCGGAAACATGTCAGCATTATCCAGTAGCTGCCAAACTCAGATTCCCGCACCAACAACACGGCCGAGTACGAAGCCTGCATCTTAGGGCTCAAGATGGCTATTGACATGAACGTCCAAGAGTTGCTAGTGATTTGAGATTTGGATTTGCTTATACATCAGGTCCGAGAAGAATGGGCAACCAAGAACTCCAAGATACTCCCGTATTTGCATCATGTACAGGAGTTGAGGAAGAGGTTTACAAAGACAGAATTCCGACATGTTCCCAGAATCCAGAATGAATTTGCCGATGCATTGGCTACCCTGTCATCCATGATACAACATCCAGAAAAAAATTTCATTGATCCCATTTCAGTGAAAATCCATGATCAGCCAGCCTATTGTGCTCATGTCGAGGAAGAAGCGGACGGAAAGCCTTGGTTTCACGACATCAAGGAATTCTTGGCCGAAGGAAAATATCCAGAGCTTGCAAACGCTACTCAGAAGCGCACACTGCGAAGGTTATCCAAGGAAGCGTCCAGGTTATTGGAAGAAGTTCATGTAGGGACCTGTGGCCCACATATGAATGGTTTCGTCTTAGCCAAGAAAATACTACGAGCTGGTTATTTTTGGATGACTATGGAGATGGATTGCATCCAGTATGTCCGAAAAGGCCATCGCTGTCAGATACATGCGGATACGATAAAGGTGCCTCCCAATGAGCTTAATGCAACGAGCTCGCCATGGCCGTTCGCCGCTTGGGGAATGGATTTCATCGTACCTATCGAGCCCGCCGCATCAAACGGGCACAGGTTCATTCTAGTAGCAATGATTATTTCACCAAATGGGTTGAAGTAGCGTCATATAAGGCAGTGATCAAGAAGGTTGTGGTAGACTTTGTCCGCGACTGTATCATTTGCCGGTTCGGCATCACAGAGTCAATCATTACTGATAATGGTTCCAATCTCAATAGTGACCTGATGAAAGCAATGTGTGAAACCTTCAAGATTAAGCACAGGAATTCTACAGCCTACAGACCTCAGATGAATGGAGCTGTAGAAGCGGCCAGTAAGAACATCAAGAAGATACTAAGGAAAATGATAGAGAAACACAAGCAGTGGCACGAAAATCTATCATTTGCTTTATTGGGGTACCGCACCACGGTTTGCACATCAACCGGGGCGACTCCCTATATGTTGGTTAATGGTACCGAGGCAGTCATTCCGGCCGAGGTAGAGATTCCCTCCCTGAGGATTATACAGGAAGCGGAACTTGAAGATGGAAAATAGGAAAAGAGTCGCTATGAGCAGTTAGCCCTTATAGACGGAAAGAGAATGAATGCATTTTGCCATGGTCAATTGTATCAGAACAGAATGACCAGAGCTTTCAACAAAAGAGTCAAGCCAAGACAATTCACACCGGGGCAGCTGGTGTTGAAGAAAATTTTCCCGCATCAGGATGAAGCCAAAGGAAAGTTCTCTCCTAACTGGCAAGGCCCATACATGGTTCATCGGGTCCTAACAGGAGGAGCCCTCATACTCGCAGAAATGGATGGAGAAGTCTGGCCAAAGCCAATTAATTCCGATGCAGTCAAGCGTTATTATGTGTAATCATTATGATTTCTTTATGATGTAATTTGAACTATGTCTGACCCGATTCCCGCTTAAGAGGGGATGCGTAGGCAGCCTTATGGGTTCAGTCACAATTCAATAAAATTTCATTTTCCCCCGATATTGGAAACTGGGCAGAATTTTGAGGAGGACCCTCAAAATTCCGAAGTCAACTTTCAGCATTCGTTGCACGCAGCCGTCAGAAGCACCTGACCAGTAAACTAGGACAGAATTTTGAGGACGACCCTCAAAATTTCGAAAAGGGAGGTTGTAATATCTTGAACCACGTCGAAGTCGTCGGTTCATCTAAAAGATAATCATTTTAAAATTGAATAGTTACATCATATTCTTTACTAAATCATGCATAGCTACTATCAGAATTGCTTTGTTTAGCGACGCTACCCCCAATGAAAGCAAGAGCCGAATAGGACAAGCGAAGTCCACGGGAGGACGAACTAACCTTCCCCCTTTACAAAACTCACGATCTTTCTTTGAATGCAGGCACCCCAAGACATAGAACCATCAGATACGATTACATACTCCTATTTTGCAGGAGTACAACTCTCAGAATCATCGCTCACTTATAAGTGCCGTCCGCACATGACATCCCCAGCGGCCACAATGACACAATCAACTATCAGCTATGGTCTATCAGCTAAGAGATTTCGTTACTCTCTACCTTTATTTCTTGCATTGCATAAGGCTACCTTTCTGCCTTCCGAGACTAAGCATTGTCTCCATATGCATTTTTCTTGCATTGCATAAGGCTACCTTTCTGCCATTCGAGACTAAGCGTTGTCTCCATCTGCATTTCCTTGCATTGCATAAGGCTACCTTTCTGCCTTCCGAGACTAAGCGTTGTCTCCATCTGCATTTCCTTGCATTGCATAACGCTACCTTTCTGCCTTCCGAGGTTAAGCTCTACCTCCATCCTGCATTTTTCTTGCATTGCATAAGGCTACCTTTCTGCCTTCCGAGACTAAGCATTATCTCCACCTGTCGGCTGAAATATCGCCAATTTTATTTAAATCCTGCATGGCTGAAATATCGCCAATTTTATTTAAATCCTGCATGGCTGAAATATCGCCAACTTTATTTAAATCTTTGCATGGCTGAAATATCTCCAATATTATTTAAATCTCTGCATGGCTGAAATATCGCCAATTCTATCTAAATCTCTATATCGGCTGAAATATCGCCAAATTTATTTAAATCATTGCATCGGCTGAAATATCGCCAACCCTATTTGAATCTTTGCACCGGTTGAAATATCGCCAACTTTATTCAAATCTTTGCCTGGCTGAAATATCGCCAACTATATTTAAATCTCTATGTCGGCTGAAACATCGCCAATTTTATTTATGCTTTACATCGGCTGAAACATCGCCAACTATATTTAAATCTCTATGTCGGCTGAAACATCACCAATTTTATTCAACTTTTCTATGTTGGCTGAAATATCGCCATTTATATTTATGCTTTACATCGGCTGAAACATTTCCAAATCTTGCATTTCATCGGCTGAAACATCGCCAAATCCTGCATTTGATGGGCTGAAAGCTCGCCAAATTGTCCAAAGGCGTCATTGTTCGGAGGCACCATTTTCATAGCCCGAGAATGCCATGCCATGGCCTGAGGACCCCGCTTTTGTCTTCTGCATATCATTATTCAAAGGCATCATGGTTCGGAGGCATCATTTTATTAGTCCGAGAACATCATTTCATTGCCTGCGAATCCTCTATTATACGCTTCATGGCCCAGGACGTCATGGTCTGATGACGTCATCCTACCCGTCCGAAGACAGCATTCATGGTCAAATGGGAACTTACATCACGTTTAAATTTATGCACGATATATGCTCGTATTGCTTATTTGCAGTTACACCGGCTAGTAATGGCCATCACAGCAGGAGCGATCTCGCTCCGGTTCCCGCAGCCCATCGGTCCCTGACCATCCTTCCCAACCCAAATATCGCGTCCGTCTTTCAAAATCTCCATCGGCATGTTCCGCCGACGGATCCCCGAACTACATATGGCCTGATTCCTGTAAAACCAGGGATATGTAGGCAACTCAGGAACCAGAGCTCGGTCAAAATTCTTCAATTCGTTTCTTTCGGTCAAAATTAGCCATCATATCTTTACCCGACAACTCTTTCATCCTTCTCGGGTAAAGAGGGGCAGCTGTCGATACCCAATTTTTTCCTGTATATTTTACTTTCAAAATAGCATGTATATGCATATATAAGCATAACTAAGTTTTTTGGCATTTTCCCTAATTTTTAAAGTTTTTAAAATTAATTTATTGTCCATTTTTAACAGTATAAAATCAATAGTTATTCCCAAAAATTATCATTTTTGATGAGTAATTTGTTTTTATTCTCATATTTATACTAAATATAGTTAAGGTAATTTTTATGTATTTTTACAAATTCATTTGGTATTTTTTAAGCTAAATTGCATATAGTTGCAATTATAGCCTACTTTGCAATTAACAACATTTTATAATTATAAAATCTTTAGTATTTTTACATTAATATTTATATGTTACTAATTAGCCCAGTACCTTTAATTTTTTTCAAATTATTTTTTACTATTTTCATAAAATAACAAAAGGGGAAATTGGCTATTTAACAAACAACCCTTATTATTTCAATTATAGCGAAATTGGCCACACCCCTATCAGATTTTTAAATGGCCCAATACCCTATTTAAACCAACCCAGCCCAATCCCCAAAATAACCCGGTCCAATCTTTTTTTAATCTGAGCCGTTGATCAAATGAGATCAACGGCCCAGATTTAATTACCACAATTAAAATCAATTACCCCCCCAAACCCCTCATTTATTTGAGACCGTCTCTCTCTCTCTCTATGTCGTCTCTCCCTCTCCCTTCTCTCTAGAACCTTCTGGTTCTCTCTTCTCCGATGAACTCCACCGCCGCTCCGGCCGCCTCCAATCTCACCCCAATCGACCATCAACCGCCATGAAACCCTAGATCACTGGTTCTCTCTATTTTTGAGACCCCAAAACCCCCACCATGTGAATCAGTCCCTAAAATGTCCCGCCTGGTTTGTTTTCCGGCCATCTCCGGCCACCTCCCTTTCACCAAGGCTCCGATGGGCCTCTCACCGTCCTGTTCAACACTTCTAGGACCTTCGAGGTTTATGGACCATGGTGATTTGAGACCTAGGGTTCCTGGCCCTGCTACTCGTGGGTTCTCCGGTGTGATTTCAGGCGAAATCACACCCTATGTGTCACGATCTATGAAGTTTCGATAGGTTCTCTCAACTTTTATTAGGGTTTCCCCTTTTGAAACCCTAACTCTCTCCTGAATCTCTCAAAACAGTGCTATTCTCACTCCATTCTCAGGTTTTCTTCTGTGTTCTGCTTATTCTCGAGTTTATTCTGAAAGAGCTTCTACTTTGAATCATTTTTTTTACTTTCTTTGAAAATTAGGGTTTCTTGGATTTCTTTTACGCATGCTCTCAACTGATTTTCTTTATGATTAAATCTTTTCTTTGTTTATTCTGACCTATTTCTATGCTCTTACTGTTTTAATTTGACTCTGCTAAAAACCCTAATTTCTAAAAATGTTTACTCGTTTGATTATGGGTGTTGGCATGTCTCTTTGCCTTGACTATGCGTGTTAGACTAATTTCCTGGCCTTGTCTCTATGTGATTATGCGTGTTAGCACGATTCTCTTTACTCTGATTCTATGTGTTTAGCATGCTCTTCGTTTGATTGTGTGTGTTAGCCTGATGTCCCTTGATCTTTGTTAATGTTTCATGTTCACCATGCTTCGAATATGTCCTGCTGAATCTTAACTTGTTTTCACTAGCTCTGAGTGATTGTGTTTGTTCATCTCTTGTTCCCTTTCTGTCTATATAGCTAATTTTGCTCGCTACTTTTGTTCATTCACCTCTATTTATATGTTAAAAATGCAGAATCATGACTTCACATGACTGATTCTGATTTTCCTTGATTGATTGGTAATTCAAAAACTTTCTTTCAAAAACCCTAGCATTCTACTCGCCCGTTTGAATTAATTGATTTTTGTTACCTTATTTGTTATAGTACTCTGTTCTTTTAAGCCTTTCCTTAATTAGGATTTTCTTGAATTTGGTCTTAATTGGCTACTATGTGCAATACCAAATCTCGATTTTTCCTTTATTTATTCATACACTGATTTTCCTACTTGCCTTATATGGTGCTGAATATTTTTGTTTGATTTTGATTCCCTTAATTAATGGGAGTACTTCCGTGATTCTTCCATTATTTGATTCCGAGTTCTTCAGTTAACATATTTCTGTGATTTTTACCTTATTTTCCCCCTACTTTCAACTACAAATACCCTAAGTCTTTTACACAAACACACGACAGTCTTCTGACTTACACACCACTGAATACTTTCAAATCTGCATTCTCTCTTGCTCTCTTGCTCTATTACTATTCTTTGCTCCTGTTTATTATTAGCCAGCTGAAAGCCAAGGCTAACATAGTGCTACTCCTTTATCTTTGCATCCTGTTTTTGCTCTTTTACTGGTATGTCCTAATTAATTTTTCAAGTCTCACACCAATGTGTTTATTTTTGTTTCACTTCATTATCTTTGTAATTCTCTTGTACTTATGCTTCTTTTGCTCAATGTGTGATTGACTCTTTGCTTTAACACTTCACCATGTCTTCTGATTTACATGTTAAGTCTGACTTTGTTTACTACTAATTTTATTTGCTATGCCTACGTTATGTTGTCACACATTAGCATGCCTAACTTTGCTGCTTCCCAGTCCCCTGAATCCCCTGATTCTGTGTAGTCCTGTTCATTAAACCTGCATCCCTTTTTAGCATTGTGTGATCTATTTGCTCCTTTTTCCCATGATCATTGTATGCAATCTTATGCTACTGTTTCTGTTGTTTCTTTCTAAACAAACCCCTTGTTTTCTTAAAACTCTTCTTTTAAATACTTCTTCCTGCACTTCACACTATTCTTAGAAAATAGGTTCTGCCCCTTTCGTGTGAGCATTGCTTTGAGTACCTCTGAGTGCTCACTGAACTTTGACACACAAGGCTGGTATTCCGCACTGCACCTGTCCTGCATTCATCTAAAATGTCTAGGTGCTGGTATTGGCCAGGGACCCAATTGGGGCCCTAGGGAGCTTTGCCGCACCTAGACCATGGAAAAGGCTGTGAATTCGAAGGGGTTGAGATTGGAAGATTGGGCCTGATTGAAGGCTCCCTATAGCATAGCTTCTTATTTTTCTGTTCTTTAGTATTGTAATTCAGATGCTACTGGTTTGTAATAATTTGTAAACAAACAATTGGGGGTGAATAGTGAATATGGGGGAGGGCTATGCATGCCTAGTATAAATCATGGGTAGAAAACATGCTTATAGGATTTTTATTTATTTATTAGCGCAATAGATAACCTGTATAGGTCATGCATCTCATTCATTAAAGATCCTGCTTTAGGCTCTTTATTTTCAGACTGTCATTACGCTCATCATGTAACTACGATCAGTTAACAACCAGCAATAATTAACAACAAGCCAAATAACTTGTCATTACTGCATTGACATATTAGAAATCATGTTCTTAGGAACTCTTATGTGCATTAGATATCCTGCCCATAGGACGTCTCACTTGTTCGAGCTGCAGTGGTTAATTCCCGTTTAGCTAATAACTTTGTTAGAATATGGCTAAGTGGTTTGAAATATTTTCTACAAATGTCTTATCGCGCGTACCTTTATAAATCAGATCAAATAGATGTGTCCATTCCTCTATAAATAACCAGACAATGTGTAACGACGCCTAGGCAAACTTCAGGTCCGATAAGAACTGATCAATTGTGTTTCTATTAGCCTAAAACCAACCAACTTCTTTAAGTTTTAACTCTGCCATTCCTATTCTTGTTTTGATTTTCTGAAGTTCACTCAGCTTTTTCTTAAACAAAACTCTGCTGAAAATGATTTTGAAATGATACACCTACTTACTTTTATTGAGCTTCTAATTTTATTTACTAGGTTACTCATCTCTACCCAGAATTGTGCTATTATTGCTACTACTTCGTTTTCAGAACCATGTTTTAACTGCTCCTATCTTTTGAGACCTTAATTGTGTTTAAGTCATGCTATTTATGTGTTTTGTTTGAGGAGGTATATATGAGCCTTTATATGTCTATATGCTTCCCCCAACATGCAGTATATGTTTTGTATGTCGCCTTAGATTTTTATCCTTTGAAACCAATTAGCCTAATATCCTACCCTTTAGGATCAGTGGTCCTAGGTGCCTCCGGGACTGATAAGATAGGGGCGAGTAATAGCATGAAATAGGTAAAACGAGACCATTCCGCGTTTAATACCTTAACGGGGTGGGAACGTATAGATATGGATATGATGACCACGCGATAACACCACGTGTATAAACGGTTACCGGGTGTTGTATGGACTGATCCATATTATGTATAAACCTAGGACCCCTTCCCTCATTTGTCCACTTTATTTTCAGAATTTCAACTACTTTTCGCCAAAACTTCTGCTTTTAAACTGCTTGCAACAACTATATGAAAATTTCTTCGTTTATTCAAGATTTCAAAACTGCTTCCTCTATCAAATTCAGTTTCTTTAACTTCCTTAATCTCTTGCAACTATTATGTGAAAACCCCATTGTATTTGTTCGCCTACATGTTGTTTGCATTTAAAGTCACAATATGACATGGCCGGGAACCACACTAGTGGATCTTGAGGGGTGCCTAACACCTTCCCCTCAAGATAATTTCTAGCCCTTACCCGAACTCTGGTTTTCCAACTCAAAAACCATTAGTGTCCTAATGCACTTAATCATTAGGTGGCGACTCTTCAAATCCAAAAACCCAAATCCCAAAAGGGAATAGAGTTGTCTTCCCAAATGTCGTAAACCCGATTTCGCGAGAAAAGGGGGCGTCGACAGAGCCGTAGGTACGATTTGGTCCTGTAGGCCGAGTTGCTCTACGACCCTCGATCAAATGATGTGGGCCGAGTTACCTAGTTCCATTAACACACATTTAACTCGAGCTTTATTCATGAGTATAGAAATTACCAGTGCATCATTATGGGATTGCATGATTACTTCCGCATCGTCGTTGAAAGATAAAGTTCCTTCTGGTATGTAATCTCGGGTTTTCCCCCTTATGATTGATACTTTGGTGCGCTTTAACATCGGACCTTGAGGAGCATCGACCCCTCTAATGATCATATGAATGATGTGTTGAGGTTCGTTTTGCTCGTTTTGTTTATTGGGATCTCCTTTTCTGAAATGATTCTTGGCTCAGTTGCTCATAAATTCCCGAAGGTGTCCATTCTTGAATAACCAGGCTACTGACAATTCTCAATTCTGTGGCCATGAGTGCCATGATATTTGCATATTTGGTTGGGATCCCTTTGGTCTAGATTTGCTTGTAAAGGCCGAGGCGACTTGGTATCTTTGATGTGTCCGATAGCCGATACGATGGTAGTTGCATTAACATTAAAGTTGTATTCTGATAATCGTGATGCTTTTGTAGGTTCGATAGGTCTGTCGAAGCCGTTGTTGCTCATGAGCCCTCGAGAGCTCTGGCATTACTTGTCGTTTCATTTCGTGCGGAATTTTGCCCAGATCTGCTGCTCCTACGATCTCTATTATATGGCTGGTATCTGTCTCTGTTCAACCTCGATTCTCGATCAATATCCCTCTTGATTCTATCGATGGTCTGATAGGATAAACTGACCCAGAAGGAGCCCCAATTTGATCGTCTTTGACCCTGATCTTCGATTGGTACCGATTATGCACATCGGCCAAGTAACAGCCGAATACATTATCATATTCTGCTTCAACTGCTGCAAAGCCACCGAGATTCAAACATTGAGTCCTTGGGTGAAAGATTGAACATCTCAATTATCAGCGACCGGTGGTATATGCATTCGTTCCATTTGGAATCGAGACACAAATCTTTGAGCATTTCATTGTCCTTCTGCCTTACCTTGAAAAGGTCCGACTTCTTGGTTTCGACCTTGATGGCCCTAGTGTGTGCCTTCACAAAAGAATCTGCAAGCATAACAAATGAGTCAATAGAATTAGGTGGTAAATTATGGTACCATATCATAGCTCCCTTTGACAGGGTCTCTCCGAGTTTCTTTAGTATGACAGGTTAGATCTCGTCATCCTCTAGATCATTCCATTTGATAGCACAATTGTAAGAGGTGACATGCTCGTTCGGACCAGTCATTCCACTGTACATAGGAATCTCGGGCATGCGAAACTTCTTGGGGATCAGCTTTAGAGTCGTGCTTGGGGTTTGATCGACGCTGGAGTTGTAAGTCTCCACCTTCTTGCCATTTGCCTCGATCTTCATTTCCCCCCGACTCAGTTTATTTTGTTTGTTCTTCGAGCATCTTCATGATTGCAAGATTGGTCTCCGATTCTTTCTCGTTCGATTTCCTTGAAACCTATTCGACCCTGTGAACAACTTCCTGGGACGGCTCAGGCTCGATCCTACTCGGTGGGTTATTATTGTTTTGGAGTTGAGCTATCGCTGCTTGTTGAGCCTGCAACATTTCAAAGATCACCCGCAGGCTGATCCCGCCATCTTCGCCGCCATGAGTGTTTTGAGCGGCTGATCGAACATCCCCACGAACTCTGCCCTCGGGATCGACGGCTAAATTTGCGTTGATGGCTACATGTGAGTTGGCATCGATTGGATTTACAGTCGGAACTCCAATGAGGCCAACCGGGGGTATGTCGTTCCCTGGTGCTATGTTGTCTCATTCACCTTGGTGGCCGGAATCATTGTCAACGTGTAGGGGTGCTGACTGAGAGTTCGGCATTTTGGCCCCGGAATCAAAGATACTCCAAATAACAAGTGTAAAATAGTTTGTGTTATCAAAGTTTATACCATGTCACCACTAATATCCTTAGCCCCACGAAGGGTGCCAAACTGTTTACCCTTAAAATTGGATAACAATTAAATTTATATGTGGTTTTAAGGATACGTGATATAACTTGATACAAATTAAGAAGATATATTAGTATTAAAATTAATGATAACAAAATAAATGCAAACCACACAAATCGAGCAGTCTTAGCCTATGAGTTTGATCACCCTCGAGCCAAGAAACGTATCAACTAATGTTAGGACTGAGCAACAAGATGATAAGAACTACAAATAATCAGTATATAACTTTCTTTATGTGTGTTACAATGTGTTATAAAAATTACCAAAACCCCCTTTATATAATACGGGTGTTCTACTCTTGTTACAGTTCATGATTTTGTAATTAATCAGCCTCTTCTTAATACGTGCCGAGATTTTTGTCGTGATCTTCGAGCGATTGCGGATATTTTGGCTTACCATTATTTGGATCAGTAAGTTTCCCTCTATCTTGTTCGGTCTTGATCTTGCTTAGTCTATGGTCACGAGCTCGACGATCTAATTTTGTACCTTGGTTCGATATAACTCGAGCTCGAGCTTTGACCAGCCATGTTTCAGCCTCGAATGGTCAAACAATGGACGAACCCGGTTCCGACCGTATGCAAACTTTTCCCACCATCATTCTTAAGCAATCTATAACTTCCAACATCACATGCATGACCATACATCTACACCTAACCAACAAAATTTAATCAAATAATTACCTTTCAATTTCTACAATGGTTATGTATTTAAATTGGGAAAATATGGCTTTCAATCACCATCCCATGAATCCCAACGCTTAATTTATATATATATATATCCATCCCATGAATCCCAACGCTTAATTTATATATATATATATATATATATATATATATATATATATATATATATATATATATATATATATATATTCCCATAAAAAATCCATGCATGTAAGTCTAAGGGTGTAGGATTACCTTTTGGAAGATATCTTGCAAAATCCTCCCTTTCAGTTCTTGAAAAATTTCTTGAAAATCTAAAAATTCAATGTGTAGATCTCAACAACTCTGGTGTAGAAATGATGGTTTACACCAAGATAATGAGGATTGCTTACCTTGCAGAGGATAGGAGTTGGGGTTCTTGAGAGAGTGGAGGAAAACCCAAAAATCCGGCCAAGAGAAAATGGGGAAAATGAATCCCGAAATTGGCTTAAAATGGGTACAAAGTTCCAACCGTGAGATGCGTTGAACCATGACGAAATCCAGAACCTTTATTTCTTCAGCTCTTGAACTGTGCCCAACGATTAGGGCAACCGTGTCCAACGGTTGGAGTAAATGTGCCCAACGTGCTCCAGCAACCCTAACAAAGCTCAAATTGATCCGAACCCCGTCCGAAACTCACCCGAGGCCCTCGGGACCTTAACCAAATATACCAACACGTCTTAAATTAAAATACGAACTT
This sequence comes from Nicotiana attenuata, assembly GCF_001879085.1. NCBI lineage: Eukaryota > Viridiplantae > Streptophyta > Magnoliopsida > Solanales > Solanaceae > Nicotiana > Nicotiana attenuata. The sequence goes on from NW_017670392.1 coordinate 355,160, forward strand.
ACTCGTGGACTCAAACCACGTCAAACGACACCGAAATTACGAATCATGCCTCGAATCCAATTATGAGTTTATGAATTTTCCAAATTCTATAATTTGTGTCGAAACGTATCAAATTAATCCGGAGTGACCTCAAATTTTGCAAAAAGGTCAAACTCTGGTAATCACTTTTCCATCAACAATTTAGTGCATTCTACAATCTTTGATCATATTAGCGAACCTCGGCACCATAAAACCTCGGGTTTTAAGTAAAAAAAAATTACGGGGCCTTACATTCTCCCCCGCTTAGGATCATTCATCCTCCAATGAGGGTCAAAATTCATCATTAGAATCCACTATCACCCAACTATTACCTCATACACCAGTCATACCGAAATTTTGACTAACTCCCAAAATTTGAAATTTTTTTGCTAGAGTTTGCTTTGTAACTGGGTCTATCAACCTGGCAGAGAATCCCAGAAACCAATCCTATCAACATATATACAATCCAAAGATGCAACATAATATGAAACAATATCGACCGTGTGACATGCCCAAACCTCGGGGAGGGTGACCAGCGCTCAACCGGGTGGATGGGGTCGAGCAAGCCTATTAGACACTTTCTACCCAACCCGCTTATGACACAGAGAAGGCGCGTTTCCATTAGTTCGAATAGTAGAAGGATCAAATAATTACAACTATACTAATTCATTTCATTTTACCACATCATTGTTAAGTTTCCGAAATACATACACTTTACAATCTAATGGAACAAGAGTCCAAAACATGTCATAAACTACCTGACCTTTCTAGTACCCATACACAACCCACATAAATGTCTACGGAGCCTCTAATGATACAAAAGACAATTATGATAATGCCGGCAACAAGGCCTCGGCTATACCTCAAAACGTGGTAAACATATGAACAAAAGATGCACTACATGACCCCGGGATGAAATGGGGCTCATCAAGTCTACTGGAAAGATGATGATGATGTACCACTAGTTGCGATCACCACTTTCTGCTATGGAACCACCTATATCCATTCAAAGATGTAGCGCCCCCAACAAAAGGGACGTTAGTACGGTCAAATGGTACTAGTATGTAAACCTAAACTCCAACCTTAATAGAATGAACAATGAAACAAAGGGGAAGCGGTCATGATGTACAATAAGAGCTTCGAACAAATACTAAACTATCAAGTAAGGATCACATAAGTTCTTGGTTCAATTTCCATCTTATTAGGTTGGTAATCTTAGTGCCATGTGCCACAATCCGCAATACCACCGTGTATTATTACAGATTTCGATCTCGACCGGATCGGCTAGGTCATCTCTTTTGAGACATCAACATATCAATAGTTTCAATCATCATTTCCAGCACGGTTACCACCATGTGTGCGGCATGGTGTCTGATCACGGCCCGATGGGCTAGGCCATCTCACTTGAGATATCATCCTTTCAATCGTTCATCTCACTTAACATTTCTTTACCATCTTTCAATACATTGGCACGAGTGGCCTCATTTATTAAGTCGCTCTTGGCACTTGGCCGTATTTTAAAATCTATGTTTCCCTTTTTATACATTCAAATAATATTATAATCAACATCAATAAGGTCTATCATGTAAGGCATTTGCACACAAGAGAAAAGGTTGGAAAATGCTAAGCACATAAGGCTTTTAATACATATTGGCATAACAACCATTATTCGATTCTTGACATGAATTCTTAACCTTTCTCAACACATGCCACATTTTAAACATATCCTCAAATGGCATGATGACATGATAAACATTTAGAGCAAATATTGAACATGAATATTTCAACACAACACATTAGGGCTGTCAAGTCTAGTATGATCAATTTAGGGACTAACACCAATTACACGAACACTAGGGGTTCGATTCTAGGAAGAAGGGGGTTTAGCCATACATACCTCAATTGAGCCTCTTAAAAGTCTAAGATGATTCAGAATTTAGCAACTTCAATCTATTTTAGTAATATAGCAAAATTGAACCTAAAATTTGGAAAACGATCGCAATTCTAGCTCACTTGAGCATTCTATCGAACACTTTTGTGTGTATTAAGGTTCATGGCTCTTATTATGAAATACTACACCAACCCACACCACATTATTTTCCATAGTTTACTCACAACCTTCCCACATACCTTAAGAATTCATGCATGCAAGGTAAACAATCCCATCCCCATGAATTAACTTTGTTAATGGCCCATTCTAGTTACATTTTTGAAATTAAGAGTTTGAGTAGTGGAATCTTAGCTCTTTAGGATGAAGACCTAGGTGCCCTTCTTGATAATCTTCAAGGTGTTAAGCAAGAATTTAAGAGTAAATTTGATGAAGATCACCTTATCTCTCTACTACTCACTTTCTCTCTTTTTAACAATTTAAGAAGCTAGCTGAAAAATGGCTCTTACCTATATTTTCACGAAGTTGGGTCGGGTTTTAAAACCCCAAAATTGAAGCTCCGGAACGGATACGCGACTGCATATTGGTTATGTGGTGCCCGAAATGACCACGAAAAGTGACCTTGGGAACTAGGCTGGTCTGCCTCACTCTATGGCTGGTATGCGGCTCTCTGTTCCGCGATCGCATAATGCGCCGCAGAACCTCCCTCCGCAAAAGTCCAAAGATGATTATGCGACCAAGGTACGGCCCGCAAAATGGATATGCGGTCGCATAATGGGCCGCAGAAATGCCAACTTCTACTAAAATATTAGCCCCTATGCCTACTTCGGCATTACGGAATCTAGGTTTTTAGGAAAAGTTTTTATGGGGCCTTACATCCTCCCCCGCTTAAGATCATTTGTCCTCAAATGAGTTTGAAGGTTCACTTATTAGCACCTTATGCAACTCAGTTTTTCACACCACACCAGCAAACCCCAAATTTGGCTAACTCTCTAAATTTTCAATAATTTTGCCAGAGTTTCCTTTGTAACTAGGCCTATCCACCTGTCAAAGAGCCCCCAAAACACATCTTACGAGTATATACACAACTCAACGATGTAATAAAACTCATAACAATACCAACTGTGGCCTCATAAGCATCATATAACCCAAAAGAATGCCTTTACATTAATTAAACAAGGGATACAAAATTTGTAGGAAGTAATCTTCATAGAATCTATTACATGGCTAATCAAACAAATGAGGGTACTTCTTTTTCATTTCTTCCTCGGCTTCCCATGTAGCTCCTTCAACCTTCTAGTTCTGCCATTGCACCTTTACAGAGGCAATTCTTTATTTCTCAACTTCCGGACTTGCCTATCAAGAATGGCTACTAGAATTTCTTCATATGACAGCGATTCATTAACCTCAATGATCTCGATTGGCACGATAGCTGACGAATCTCCCACTACCTTCTTCAACATAGACACATGGAATGCCGGGTGTACTAATGACATCTCGGGTGGTAGCTCAAGTTTGTATGCCACATGACCGATCCTTTAAATGATTCTATATGGCCCGACATACCTCGGACTCAATTTCCCTTTATTTCCAAATTGCATAACACCCTTCATGGGAGAAACCTACAAGAACACCCAATCATCTTCTTTGAACTCTAAGTCTCTCTGACGAACATCCGAATAGGAGTTTTGACAACTTTGGGCAGTCTTCAATAGCTCCTTAATGATCTTGACCTTCTCCATGGACTGAAGCACGTGGTCTGGACCTATCAACTCAGCTTCCCTAATCTTGAACTTTCCATTAGGAGATCTACATCTCCTACCACATAGTGCCTCAAATGGTGCCATATGAACACTGGTATGGAAGTTGTTGTTATAAGCAAACTCTATGAGTGGCAAATGATCATCCCAGCAACCTTTGAAATCAAGAACACAAGAATGCAATATGCCCTCAAGTATCTGAATAGTCTGCTCTGCTTACCCGTCGGTCTGCGGGTGGAAGGCTGTGCTAAGATTTACCTGCATACCCAAACCTTGCTAAACTTTCTTCCAAAAATTAGCTGTGAACTGAGCCCCTCGATCGGAAATGATGGAAACTGGAATGCCATGAAGCCTGACTAATTCCTCGATATACAATTGAGCATATTGTTCCGCTGTGTCGGTTTTGACTGGTAAGAAATGTGCTGATTTTATTAGTCAGTCCATAATAACCCAAATTAAGTCAAACTTGCGCGGATTGCGCGGTAACCCTACCAAAAAATCCATATTAATCATCTCCCATTTCCACAATGGAATTTCCATGCTTTGTGCTAACCCACCAGGACGTTGATGTTAGGCCTTCACATGCTGACGATTCGGCCACCTTGCCACAAAGTCCGCCACATTCCTTTTCATGCCATTCCACCAATAGACTTCCTTGAGATCGTGATACATGTTTTGTAGAACCTGGGTGCACGGAATACCTGGAAGTGTGAGCTTCCGCCATGATTATTTCCCGATGACCATCAATATCTGGAACACATAGCCGCCCTTGGTTCCGTGGTGTACCATCATCCATGCCAAGAGAAAAAACTGTATTCATATGTTTATGAATCCCCTCCATCAGCTCTACCAACAATGGATCATTGTAGCTCCTCCTTGAACTCTGCCACAAGCGATGATTCATCCCTATTCTGCACAATCACCCCTCCATCATTAGATTCTGCTAGACGAACTCCCAAACTAGCCAACTGGTGAACCTCTCTAGCCAATGGCCTTTGTTGTGCTTCCAAGTGCGCAAAACTTCCCATGGTGTTCCGGCTAAGAGCATCTACCACAACATTAGCCTTCCCTGGATGATATAAAATATCGATGTCATAGTCTTTGAGCAACTCAAGCCATCTTCTCTGCCTCAAATTCAATTCCTTCAGTTTAAAAATATATTGAAGGCTTTTGTGGTAAATATATCCACATGGACCCCATACAAGTAATGACTCCAAATCTTCAATGCAAAAACCACCGCCCCAAGCTCTAGGTCATGTGTTAAATAGTTCTTTTCATGATTGTTGAGTTGTCTAGAAGCATAAGCCATGACCTTGCCATGTGGCATCAACACACACCCAAGCCCTATCCTTGAAGCATCACAATATACCACGAACACATCTGTACCCTCTGGTAGAGTCAACACCGGCGCAGTAGTCAATCTTGATTTCAACTCTTAGAAGTTCCTTTCACAAGCATCGGACCATTGGAACTTAATCGCTTTCTGCGTCAATTTAGTCAACGGAGAGGCAAGAGTAGAGAACCCCTCCACAAACTTCCTACAATACCCGGCTAAGCCCAAGAAACTGCGGATCTCCGTTGGAGTTGTAGGTCCAGGCCAATTCTTCACCGCCATAATCTTTTGAGGATCAACCTTTATTCCTTCTCCGGATACGACATGACCCAAGAATGTAACAAATTCAAGCAAAAATTCACATTTCAAGAACTTCGCATATAATTAGTGGTGATGAAGAGTCTGCAGAACTGTCCTAAGATTATCGGCATGGTCCTTTCGGCTTCGTGAATATACAAGAATACCGTCAATGAAAACTATCACAAAGGAGTCAAGAAAAGGCTTGAAGACTCGATTCATAAGATCCATTAAAGTTGTCGGGGCATTTGTTAGCCCAAATGACATTACCAAAAAATCAAAGTGCCCATACCGAGCCCTGAAAGCGATTTTCAGAATATCCTGCTCTTTTATCTTCAATTGGTGATACCCCGAACAGTAAGTCAATCTTGACGAAGTACCTATCACCCTGTAATTGATCAAACAAATAAGCTATTCTTGGTAGTGGGAACTTATTTTTGATTGTGACTTTGTTGAGTTTCCGATAGTCGATGCACATTCGTAGCGACCCATCTTTCTTTCTTTCAAACAAAACCGGTGCGCTCCATGGCTACACACTCGGTCGGATGAAACCCTTCTCTAATAAATCCTTCAATTGTTCCTTTAATTCCTTCAATTGTGCCGGTGTCATTCTATAAGGCGGAATAGATATAGGCGTGCCTGGCATCACATCGATTCCAAAATCAATCGCCCTGACTGGTGGGATCCAAGGGAGCTCATCTGGAGAGACATCCAGGAATTCATTCACAACTGGCACAGACTCAAGTGTAGGTGTCTCAACATCAGTGTCAGTAACCCGGACAAAATGGTAGATACACCCCTTGTTAATCATCTTCGCGGCCTTAAGCTAAGAAATAAACCTACATTTTGGCACCACATTATTCCCTTTCAATTCGATAGTTGGTTCATTATGAAATTCAAGCCTCATAGTTCTAGTTCGGCACTCGAGCTTGGCGAAACATGCATAAAGCCAATCCATCCCCAAAATCACATCAAAATTGACCATCCCTAATTTATTGAGATCGGCCATGGTATCCCAACCACATACCGTAACAACACAATCTGCATAAATTCGAGCGGCCATAATAGACTTGCCAACCGGAGTAGAAATAGAGAACGACTCATGAAGTTATTCCGGTTCTATCCCGAATTCCATAGCAACATAAGGAGTAACATAGGACAAAGTGGAACTTGGATCAATAAGGGCATACACATCATGAGATTGGACAGTCAATATACCCGTGACAACATCTGGAGAAGCCTCTGCACTCTGGCGACCACTCATAGCACAGAAACGACTGGGTCCTCCTGAACTCTAAACACCACCCCTAGCTGCATCACACCCTGCTGGAGCTGGAGAACCTCAAGCTGGAGGGGGTGCTGAAGATGTAGTAGCTGCAGAATTGGATGGCTGTACTGTGCCCCTGCCCGCACCCTGGCAGGGTACACGACACTCTCTCTCAATGTGGCCTCTCATCTCGCACCCATAACATACTGGCAGGTCAATATTGCAGATCCCTAAATGCGTCCTCACACACATGGGGCATGGGGGCCTCCGCTGCTACTAGAATGTCCCTCCTGACCGGCCCTGCTGGTGGGGTCGCCTGCTGCCCTGGTTGGGCTTTAAATGACTCCCTTCTGCTGACTGTGCCCTGCTGGTGGTGGACTGGCTGAAGATTGAGCATAAGACTAAGATGGCCCTGACGATCCTCCCCTAAAGACTGACCTTCCCCCACCAAATGAATCTCTAGGATGGCCCGCGGATCGGGCCTTCCTGCTACCCTCTCTCTCCATCATGTTCTTCAACTTGCTGCTCATTATAGCTTGTGCAAATGCCACCATCTTTCCATAGTTCATATCAGAATTTAAAGAAGATGTGGCATCCTCGTTGATAACTAAAGTGCTAAGGCCTTGCACAAACCGGCCCACTCTGGCCTCCATGGTGGGCATCATGTGAATGGCATATTTTCAAAGGCGCACGAACTCTATGTGATACTCCCACACACTCCTTCTACCCTGTTTAGGGTTCTCAAACTCCGCGGTACGAGCTGCCTTAGTCTCGGCAGGCAAGAAATGGTCCATGAAAGCATCCGCAAACTCACTCCATCTTGCCAGAGGGCTCCCCTCATCACGGGAATCCTCCCATATCTCGAACCATGAATATGCCACCCCTTTCAAGCGATAGGCAGCCAACTCCACTCTCTCCATCTCAGTAGCGCTCATAACCCGGAGAGCCTTATACATCTCATCAATGAAATCCGGAGGGTCCGCCTCGGGATCAGTACCTGTGAACACTGGAGGATCTAACTGGAGAAACCTGTTCACCCTAGAACCCATAGAATCCCCTTATTGACTAGAAGATGTGGGTGCAACATTCGACCTCTGGGCCTGAGAAGCCACTAACTGTGTCAGTATCTGGATAGCTCCCCTAAGATCCCCATCAGAAATATCAGAATCGGAAGCTGGGGCTGGAGGTGGAACAGGAATATCGGTGGGAGGGATCGTTTCACCCTCAATAGATATAGGGGCTGGTGTAGTCTGATTCTGTAAAGAAGAATCCGGTAGTGTAATAGTCGAGGGATTATCCTTACCCGCACCATCAATTAGAGAATCAACAGCCACTCTTGGGGTGGCATTAGCTTCTTTGCCAATTCTTGATTTCTTCTTAGGTGCCATTTACTGAATGATAGAACATTGCACGAGTTAGAGGAGACCAGCCTCATATTCAGTTCTATCGCATGATATAGATCAACAAAGAAGGGTATTATTCCTAAATGTCCAAGTAGGCCCTTAATTATAGATGTGGTCGACAACACTCCAATAAGAAGGGCTCTACCAGATACGGCTCCCAGACATCCTAGGACACTTTCAAAGCTTAGGCTCTGATACCAAGTTTGTCACGCCCCAACCTTGGGGAGCACGACCGGCGCTCAACCGAGTGGACGCGGTCGAGCAAGCGTGTTAGACACTATCTACCCAACCCGCTTATGACCAAAAGAAGGCGAGTTTCCATTAGTTCAACTAGTAGAAGGATCAAATAATTACAACAATACTAATTCATTTCATTTTACCACATCATTGTTAAGTTTCGGAAATACATACACTTTACAATCTAATGGAACAAGAGTCCAAAACATGTCATAATCCACCCGACCTTTCTAGCACCTATACATAACCCACATAAATGTCTACGGAGCCTCTAATGATACAAAAGACAATTATGATAATGTCGGCGACAAGGCCTCGGCTATACCTCAAAACGCGGTAAACATATGAACAACAGATGCACTACATGACCCCGGGATGAAATGGGGCTCATCAAGTGTACTGGGAAGATGAAGATGATGTACCACTAACTGTGATCAGAACTTTTTGCGATGTATCCACCTACATCCATTCAAAGATGTAGCGCCCCGGCAAAAGGAACGTTAGTACTGTCGAATAGTACTAGTATGTAAAGCTAAACTACAATTTTAAAGGAATGAACAATGAAACAAAGGGGAAGCAGTCATGATGTACAATAAGAGCTTCAAAAAAATACTAAAACATCAAGTATGGATCACATAAGTTCTCGGTTCAATTTCCATCTTATTTGATTGGTAATATTAGTGCCATGTGCCACAATCCGCAATACCAATGTGTTCTTATACGGAGTTATCTCGACCCGATCGGCTAGGTCATCTCTTTTGAGACATCAACCATATCCACAATTTCAATCATCGTTTCCAGCATGGTTACCACCATGTGTGCGGCATGGCGTCCGATCATGGCCCGATGGGCTAGGCCATCTCACTTGAGATATCATCCTTTCACTCGTTCTTTATCATCTTTCAATACATTGGCACGAGTGGCCTCATTTATTAAGTCGATCTTGGCACTTGGACGTATTTTACAATCCAAGTTTCCCTTTTTATACATTCAAATAATATTATAATCAACATCAATAAGGTCTATCATGTAAGGAATTTGCACATATAAGAGAAAAGCTTGGAAAATCCTAAGGACATATAGGCTTTTCATACAAATTGGCATAGCAACCTTTATTCGATTCTTGACATGAATTCATAACCTTTCTCAACACATATCCCACGTTATAAGCACATCCTCAAATGACATGATGACATGATTGTCATTTAGAGCAAATATAGAAGATGAATCTTTCAACACAACACATTAGGTCAGTCAAGTCTAGTATGATCAATTTAGGACTTACACCAATTACACGAACACCAGGGGTTCGATTCTAAGAAGAAGGGGATTTATCCATACATACCTCAATTGAGCCTCTTAAAACTTTAAGATGATCCGGAATTTAGCAAATTCAATCTATTTTATTAACATAGCAAAATTGAACCCCAAATTAGGAAACTATCGTAATTCTTGCTAATTTGAACATTCTATCAAACACTTTTTGTGTATTAAGGTTCATGGACCTTTTTTTGAAATACTACACTAACCCACACCCCATTCTTTTCCATCTTTCACTCTTAACCTTCCCACATACCATAAGAATACATGCATGCAAGGTAAACACTCCCATCCCCATGAATTACCTTTATTAATGGCCCATTCTAGTTATATTTTGAAATTAAGAGTTTGAGTAATGGATTCTTACCTCTTTAGGAAGAAGACCTAGTTTCCCTTCATGATAATCTTACCTCTTTAGGAATATACCTAGTTTCCCTTCATGATAATCTTACCTCTTTAGGAATATCACCTCATCTCTCTACTACTCACTTTCTCTCTTTCTAAAGATATTAGAAACTAGCTAAAAATGGCCCTTACGTTTCTTTTGACGAAGTTGGGTCAGGTTTTAAAACCCCAAAAATAAAGCTCAGGAACAGGTTATGCAATCGCATATGCAACCGTATATTGATTATGTGGTGCGCAAAAATGACCGCAAAAGGTGGCCCTAGGAACTGGGCTAGTCTACCTTACTCTGCGGCCGGTGTGCGGCCCGAAGACCTATTTTGCAGTCACATAATGCGCCCCAGACCCTCCCTCCGCAAAAGTCCAAGGACGATTATGCGACCAAAATGCGGTCCGAAAAATGGATATGCAGTTGCATAATGGGCCGCAGAAATGCCCACTTCTACAAAAATATTTATTTCAACTCCTTAGTGTACTGTTCAATCCAAAAGGTCCAAACCGCGGCGAGCTTGCGGAATCCGCGGTTTTTAGGAAAAGTTTTTACGGGGCCTTACACCATGGCCTCATAAACAATATATTATTAAAAAGGTAATACCCTGAGCATAAACTGTACAAGTGATACACAATCCATAGGAAACAATTTCATAGAAATGATTACATAGCTATTCAAACAAATGGGAGTACTTCTTCTTCTTCTCTTCCTCAGCCTCCCAAGTATCCTCTTCAACCTGTTGGTTTCGCCATAACACTTTCACAAAGGAAATTTCTTTATTCGGACTTTCCTATCAAGAAAAGAAATCGAAATCTCTTCGTAAGTTAATTCCTAATTAACCTCAATAGTCTCAATCGGAACAATGAGTGTCGGGTTTCCAACTACTCTCTTCACCATAGACACATGCAATACCGGGTGCACTAATGACATCTCATGTGGTAGCTCAAGTTTGTATGCCACATGGCCAATCCTCTGAATGATAATGTACGGTCCGACATACCTCAAACTCAATTTCCCTTTCCTACCAAACCGCATTATACCCTTCATGGGGGAAACCTTCAATAATACCCAATCATCTTCATTCAACAACAAATCCCAACGATGCACATCCGAATAGAACTTTTGATGACTCTGAGCAGTTTTTAACCGCTCCTTAATGATCTTAACCTTCTCCATAGCCCGATGCACGAGGTCTGTTCCTATCAACTCTGCTTCTCCATTCTCGAACCACCTAATGGGAGATCTACAAGTACTACCATATAAAGCCTCGAACGGCGCCATCTGAACACTAACATGATAGCTGTTGTTGTAGGCAAATTCTATGAGTGGCAAATGATCATCCCAGCTACCTTTGAAGTCAAGAACACAAGCGCGCAACATATCCTCAAGCGTCTAAATAGTCCACTCTACCTACCCGTCGATCCGTGGATGAAAGGTTGTACTAAGTTTTACCTGAGTACCCAACTCTTATTGAAATTTCTTCCGCAAATAGCCGAAAACTGTGCCCCTAAATCAGAAATGATAGAAACAGGAGCGCCATGCAACCTGACTATTTCCTTGATGTACAACTGAGTAGTTTGTTTTGCTATGTCGGTAGATTTAACGGGAAAGAATTGTGACGCATAGTTCTTTTCATGACTTTTGAGTTGCCTAGAGGCATAAACTACACCTTACCATGTTGCATCATTAGTGGAACATCCTTATCATATTTCTCTTACCTAAGACCTCCTAGGAATCGAGTTCTACAATAATTCCCTTGATATGGTTACATTCTTCTGTGAATACTTGCAAATTTCTCTTCCAAATTCTCAACAAAAGACATTACTGGATGAGTTTTCTTGTAGGACCTTCTGTTTCAAATGAATAACATCTGCTAGATTGCACACGCACCCTGATAACATCAACCTCCACGACATTGCATCAAATGTAAGGTAACATTATGCTCAGACCTTTATTAGCCAACCTCTTTCCCCCTTATGTGCCTTATAATACATAAAGAACCGCTCTACTTCCCTTGTGAACATTCTCATGATCCATCTTTACTGTTAAACACCTCGCAAAACACATAGCAACACCCTTTATATATATACAATTCAGGAAGAGTCACTGGCCCGAACAGGTCATTCTCTGAAACTTGAGATCCTCCTAAATTCTTCAACGACGACTTTTGGTTTTCCTCTTAAGTGCAAGAATTAGTCCACTTGATCCCATCCTCGATAAGTAACTCACCTTATTCCCAGTATTGTAGCTACCAATAGATTTTTCTGGTATTGGAGCTTAAGAGCTACCATGTTAAACATGTCTGCTCCCTAACAAGTGTTCATCCTCTTTCAATTTGTTTCGAATATTTTCCTTTGCCTTTTCGGTAGATTGTGTTGTCTTTCCCTTTTTAATCATCCTTTGGCTTGGACAATATGGTGGTACCATCTTTTCTTTTCTAACCGGAATGTTCATTCACGTTCCATTTTGCTCATAGTGCATAGTTGATAGCCTTATTGTGCCACACCCTTGCCCGCCTCCCATGAAATCGTAGTATCATTGTGCCTGGTTTGTTGAGCTTATCATAACACCACTTCACTACCAGTAGTCTCACTTTCCATTGTAATATGTAGACATGAACTCCCTTTAGATCTTTTAGTTGATATTCGGTGTCACCCAAGTCGGTTACATTATGGTTAGTCCTTTATACCTTCTATTAACACTTGTTCTATAGTCGAGTCAACCATTTTCATACGAACTATTTTGTGATAACCATGACCATCTCAATTTATAGATTTCCATCCCATTTATTCTCACCTCATTCTTCCTATTTAATGAATATTTATGCACTCTTCCGTATGTTACGTGGTCATTTCCCTTAGTTGGGAATTCATCCTGCTCACCTCTCGACATTTGTTTGGATATCCGTGGGAAAATGTGTTCATCTGCGTATCACTTAACACTTCCTTGCTTGTAAGATTATTAAGAGGCTGTCCATCAAGTCCAGATGCACTCTTGGGTTATTATAGCATCATATTTATTTTTCTTAAAGCCATGGAACTTTAGTTAAATCGCATATCCATGATTAACCCATTCTAAAAACCCGCAACCTTTCCCATTTGTCATATAATACTTCCTTAGGTTCCATTGTTCCTGACCCTGTAATAGGTATAAAATCCCTTTACAAACATTACTCTTAGTTTCCAGGATCGTTGACCCTATCATTTACATTGCCATGTATGAAGAATTTACCTTCCTTAACCTTACACCTTCTTGGAGTACTAGTGGTCTATCATTAGCATATCCTTTCAGAGAATCACGTTACTCATTATCACTTTTCTAGACTACAGATGTCCTCAACAAAATATTCAAACACCATAGCTACATGGTCGTACTCTTGTTTAATTATATTTAGGTGGCCTCATTATGGACCTTCCTCCCCCACTTGGAGCGAATGTCCTGAATTTCGACACAAGTCTTGAACATAGCAACTTGATGGACATATGTCTCATGTATCTAGCCCTCGTATATATGTGAGGCTATTAGGGAGACTTAAGTCGCCATGGTATTAACCTCATGAGTGCTCTACTCTTATTCAGCCACACTGGCATGGGATTCTAATTCCTCATGTCAATATCCTATAGGAGTGTAGTACAACATCATACATTTCTAGATTTTTATAAAATTCATAGTACAAGGGTCTTCTCATTGTGGGTTCAATTGACTCTCCCTTCGTAACTTCATGTCTCCTGTGAGAGACTTACAGTCTCATCATTAATCTCCTGGTCATGCCTTCCATATATCACATACTTATATAACAAATTTTCTTTACACCTTAGGATCATATACATGCTTCCACATGTGCTTCTCAAGCTTACGTATCATTTATCAAGTCAATGTCCCTTTGTAGGTGGGTAATCAATTTTAACACTTTTCTCAAATAAAGTATGCTCATGGTACTATGCACTTATCCTATACGTCCATACCATTCGTTCAACATGATATATGTTCCATCTCCTTAATATTCAGGCCATCGCCCATTTGTCATATCATAGGACAACATTACTTGGAATAGACAAAAGAGCGTTTAAACATGCCTTGAACCTCAATGCAGAGTTAGAAGACAATCTTATAGTCAAGCTTTATCGCACCGATCTGGAGTGTTTGAGAAGGGTAACATTCCTAAATGTGCATGTAGCCTCCAATTTATAGATGTGGTCGACAACACACCGATAAGAAGGACTCTACTAGACACGGCTCCGAGACATCCTAGCACACTTTAAAACCTTAGGCTCTAATACCTAGTATGTCATGCCCCAAACTCAGGGAGCGCGACCGGCGCTCAACCGATCAAACAAGTCTATTAGATACTTCCTACCCAAACTCACTCATGAAATAAAGGAAATACATATTTTCGGTAACTAGCCAAAGAGTAGATCATGTATACCAATTCATTGCCATTAGTTACTCTATTTTAGAGTCTCAAAATACACACTTTCTCATGGTTTGAAGTGGAACAAGTGATCAAAACACCACATAACTTGTTTGACTTTTCCAGCACCCATATACAACCCACACTATGTCTACGGAGCCTCTCAAAGATACAAAAGAGTACTATGATAGTGCCGGCAACAAGGCTCCGACTATACCTCAAAACGTGATAATATAATGAACAAAAGACACATGACCCCGAAATTAAGTGGGGCTCACAAAGTCTGCTGGAAAGACGGTGTACCACTATCGCTGATCAATGCCGCATGATGTGGAACCACCTGCATCCATTAAAGATGCGGCACCCCAACAAAAGGCACGTTAGTACTGTCGAATAGTACTAGTATGTATGACTAAACACCCTCTCAAAAGAACAAGCGGTAATGCAAGTAAGGACAATCATAATATTAGTTAATTCCTCAAACAATTACCAAATATCAAATTAGGAATATGATGAGATTTCAAGTAAATTTCCATATTTTAAGTTGGGAAATTGTTTACCGTGAAAATAGTAATAACGATTAAATTTAATTATGAGATTCTAAAATTATGTGACCTATTTTTATGCTGGTTGTTAAGCAATAGATGCTAAGTAAAAGGTTAGAAATTAGGATTATAGCTAAAAACGGTACGATAGTCAAACCAAACGATTGAGATCGGGGGTCTCGAGCCGTCGGTTGTGAGGCCTCTAGGTCGAGCTGGATGGCCGATTCGGGAAGTCGAGAGGGGGATAATAGTTATGAGAACTATGATGATGGCCCTTTATGATCAATGTTGAGAAAAAAATTAAGAACAATAAATATGACACAATGAATATAAGCAATAAATGAAAGTAAAAGCTTAGAGAATATGTTAGATAGCAGAGAGAATGTTCTTGTGTATTTAGTATTGAGCAACATATTTTTTTTACAAATGACAAGGATTCCCCTTTATATAGGAGGGGGAACATAGTACAAAATACATTAATTACAACGATATGGGGCAGGTATAGCCACCTAATGCCCTGATAGCAGTCAGGGCTAGTCCTCTAAGCTTTGTTAGCCTCAGTCGTGCACCTAGGGAACTTCACACTTTTTTATCATAGATGTCGACTTGCACCATCTCAAGGATGGACATCGATGGCCCTTCGGGGTGAATCTCGACCGTAGTCCTGATCCTTTGGAGAGCATTGCTTACGAGGCATTATAATGGCCGAAAATCGGACCCTCCGATTGTACCGCATACAGATAGTCCCCGTGTTTCTTAATAGTGGAAACATAAGAAACGATTTTGATATTCATCTCTTCGAAATTTCCCGCGATTATGTCATACTTATGTCGTAAACCTTCACGATAACTAAGGCATCGCGTCGTTCATCTTTTCAGTGTCATTCGATGTGCTACCGATTCTGATTCTCCAAAGTGACAATATCGCCGTCGATTCATGTGTAAGGACCCCCATGGGCTTTGTAACCGTTGTTTATTAATGGTAAAGATGTTTCTTCAATTCGTCTCTGATTTA
The DNA here is from genome assembly GCF_001879085.1 of Nicotiana attenuata. Classification (NCBI taxonomy): domain Eukaryota; kingdom Viridiplantae; phylum Streptophyta; class Magnoliopsida; order Solanales; family Solanaceae; genus Nicotiana; species Nicotiana attenuata. The sequence goes on from NW_017670392.1 coordinate 371,047, forward strand.
TGCTTTATTTCCTTTTACCTATATTTGCGAAAAATATGAATGCGTGATTCTTCCGATCGCTGTGAATATCGGGACCGGGTGAAAGTACTTCTCCGGATCTTGACTGATTAATCCGATTCCTTGTGGAATCTTTTGTTGGCCCTTGGACTGAGCCCGGATGGGTTTGATAAACTCGGGTCGTTGGGATCCCCGACATCGAGTTGAATGAGAGTAGGATTTCAAACTTTCAGTACTAGACTTAGCCTTTTAGACCTCGTGATAGTCTTCGATAAGAGGGGGGGGGGGGGATTGCTCGGACACCTAAGAATAAAGATAGCCTTTAGGCTTTCCGGGGTAGTCCCCGAGTGTGGTTTCGCTTAAGCTCGGGCCACCTGGGGACTATCTTTGGACTCAGTGTAGATATCCTTAAGGCATCACAGATAGATCCCAGATGAGGGCTTACCCGAGTTTAGATGGTATTTCGAGGCCAAGCCCATATAAATAGAGTTTTAGCGCTTATCCTCTTCTTGAGAGGAGCCCTCGAGATCGGGTACCATCTCGAGTCTTCGTAAAAATATTAATGGCCCCTTGGAGCATGTCTTCTTTCTGGTCGAGGTCCTCGAGATCGGGTACCATCCCGGGACGTATTGTGATGGCATTGGCTTCTTGGAGCCTAACTTCTTTTTGATGGAGGTCCTCGAGATCGGGTACCATTGTTGATACCCAATTTTTCCCTACGTATTTTTTTCATATACAAAATACTTTCAAAGTAACATATATATGCATATATAAGCATGCCCAAGTGTTTGGTATTTTTCATAAATTTTAAAGATTTTTAAACAAATTTATTGTCCATTTTAGCAATACAAAAATCAGTAACTATTCCCAAAACTATCAACCTTGTGAATAGTTTATTTCATTCTCATACTTACACCAAAATATAGTTAAGGCGATTTTTGTATATTTTTACAATTTTATTTGGTATTTTTAAAAGCCAAAATACATACAATTGCAATTTTAGACTATTTTAGGATTAATAGCATTTCTATAATTAACATTTATATATTACTAATTGGTTCAGTGCTTTTAATTTGTTTTTAAAATTATTTTACTATTTTTATAAATAAAAAGGGTAAAACTGGCTATTTAACATTTAGCCTCATTTCATTTCAATTACAGCCTCTTTTACATTTCAATTTTAACCCTTAATTGACCCAATCTCAACCCCAACCGGACCGGCCCATTTTTTAATCCGACCCAACCCATAACCCAATTCAAACGGCCCTACTCGGTTCCCACCTACCCCTTTAGATCTAGGCCGTTGATCGTACAGATCAACGGCCATAATTCCCCCTTACCTTTTTAACCCTAAATGACCTAACCTAATCCCTCATTAGTGGATTGCTTAAAAAAAACCCAAAAAAAAAAATTCTAGAGAGAGAATCATCGCGCATCACCTTCATGGCCTCGCCGGCCGGCGGCCAGCCACCTCCTGTGGCTGGGCTGCCTCCCCAACAACCCCCCAACACTACCCAGCCCCCCACGACAACAAAAAACACTTCACAACCAATGGATTATGCTAAAGCTGTTAACCCAACGTCGACTTCTAGTGCTATGCATGAACGTAACTCTACTGTAGAACCAATTCCCCTTCGTCGCGCACAGGTTTTTCAAGGTCAGCCAACGATTTGTTTCACAGAAGCAGAAGTTGAACGTAAGAATCAAATTGAAGGTTTACAATATGTAGTGGTGTGTAAATTTTCTTATGGATGGCCTGAGCTTAATGAAATACGTCGCATTGTTCCTATTTAATGTGGTATAAAAGGAGAATGCAATATTGGATATTTGCGTGATAGGCATGTATTGATCAGGCTCACATTATGGCAAGACTTCGTAGATTTCTCATCAAAAGAAGTTTATTACATTAAAGATAAATATGGAGAGGAATATCAGATGAGAACCTTGATCTATGATGCTAAATTTAAAGCAGGAGAAGAAACACCCAAGGTTATGGCTTGGATTTACTTCCCTAATTTGTTGCCAACTTATTTTGTTAGAGTGTTTGTTTTCACTAGCCTTAGCAGTAGGAAAGCAGTTGCATCTTGTTAAAGCTACTGTAAACAAAACTAGGCCTAGTTGTGCTCGAGTGAAGGTTTTGATTGATCTCTTAGGTGATCTTTCTAAGAAGGTACGCATGGACATTGTGAATGAAGCTACAGGGGATGTCAGAACTGAATGGGTGAACATAAATTATGACTATTTGCCAAAGTACTGCAAAGAATGCAAATTGCAGGGGCATGACATGTTTGAGTGCTGGAGGTTGCACCCTGAGCTTATGGCAAATAGAAGTGAGGAGAAACAGCATACAACTGATGCAGTAGTGCAAGGTAACAAGAATTCTGCTCCTTTAATGATCCTATCAAGTGGTAAAGTGGTTGGAAATCAAGGTGCTTAATGGAAAGAAGTTAAGGATAGAAGAGTGCAAGGCAAAGAGAAGCAGACAGTTGATATGGTTAATAATGGAAAAGCAATGGTACCAGTTGATAATCAAAAGGGAGGTATATCAGGCAAAGTAGAAAATAATAGTAGGAGTGTTCAAGCAATGGTTCCAGCTGACAAGAAAAATGATCAGGTGCAGATTGACAATAAATTTGCCATATTGGAAGTGGAGGAAAGTGATGACAATGCCAACAATCAATTGGCATTGGTGGAGACTCAGAATGCATTACCTGTAACAAAGGAAACAGGGTTGTTAAATCCTGCAGCACCAGCATATATACCTACTTCCCGTGGAAATACAAAGGGAAGGAATGATGGGAAAAATAACACAAATGTTATGCCACCTGGTAGTTCTAATCCAGCAGGAATTAACAAGCAAAAAGAGATGGAAGAAACAAGGAACAAAAACAAAGCCATCACAGATCAGAAAGTGAAGGAGTCCACTGCAACACGGGTACGAAGAGCTTTTAAAATCAATAAGGTTGCAATAAATACGTCAGTTCAAGAGGTACCATCTCAGGATACTATGGTGGAGGCAGATTTGGCAAAAAACAATCATGAGGAAAAGATTGTGGACACTGATTTTTAAGTGTTCAAAAGCAATGAAAAGGTCAACTGGAGTGGAAGCAAACTATGGGCAAATCAAGCTTAAGAGGATGCAGAGGAAGGATTAATACCTGATGCAATGCAAAGTGATGAGGAAGCTGGAGGGGATACAAAAGAAGATGAGGATCCAAGTGTAAACGATAAACAAAAAGGTACAGGATCTACAGGGGATAAGGCTGTAATCAATGAGGAAGGGGATACCAAAGATCAACAAAACAACAAGGAGGGTCAGAATACCAAGGAAATCCAACAAAATGTAGTAGGTGGGAACAAACAGGAATCAGTAGTAGGAAATCTGCAGAATATTGAATCAAATAGTGCAGATGCAGATATGGTTAAAGATGCAGTTGTCAATATTATTGATCCAGGGGGGACTAACCAACCTCGTGGAATTAATAAAGACAATGACAATGCAATAATAAAAGTGGATGCAGAAGATAAGGCCAAGAACAAAGTGCAGGATCCAACTGGAATATCTGCTCCATTGGACTCTGCAATGTTGCAGGTGGAGAAAAATCAAGATGATCATGCAATTGTATCTAGCATTCAGGGTTCTAAAATGATTGTTACAGATAAAGAAAGGATGGTAGGTGCACAAGATGAACAACCAAGTGACATGGAAGAGGAGTCAACTGCACAGAATTTTTTAAATGTTTCCACGCAAGGGGATTTGTCTCCTAGACAAATTGATCAAGTTAAGTCTGCAGCTAAGGGTAGAAGAAAGCGATCCAAAGAGACATCAACTGTTCCAGCAGGATGTGTACAAACAAGGAGAACTTTGTCCAAAATCAAAATCTTTAATGGATGCCATCATTTGGAAGGTGAGGTCTGTTAACACTAAGCAGGATTTTGAAAGGTTAATTACAATGCATAGACAACATCACTTTGAATTTATAGGGATTATGAAGCCTATGCAACAAGCAAAAAAACTTGAGGGATATAGAAGGAGAATTGGCCTAGCCCAGGCAGTAGTGAATGTCTCAAACAAGATCTGGGCTCTTATAGATGAGGTTTTTGAAGTAACAATCTTATATAACATGGTGCAGCAGTTGACTCTGAGGTTGTTTCACACAGAAACACATGTGGAGTTAATCCTTACATTGGTATATGCAAAATGTGATGCAATAGAGAGAATTGAATTATGGGACTCAATGTATGCTATGGATAGTGATATGAAAGTCCCATGGCTTGTTGGGGGTGATTTTAGTGTGATTTGGGATGAAGAGGAGAAGTTTTGTGGCTTACCTGTGCACATTAATGAAGTGGATGATTTCAGACACTGCATTAACACATGCAACCTGACAGACTTGGGATTCAAGGGAAGTATCTATACATGGTGGAATGGAAGATTAGAGGAGGATTGCATTTTAAGATATTAGACAGATGTTTGGGTAATATGGAGTTACATCAAACTTTTCCTGGCATAGAGGTGACTCACTTATCCAAAACAGGTTCTGATCACTGCCCAATGATGCTGAAATCTGATATTGAATCGCCTCCTATTAAGAAATCTTTTAGGTTTCTTAATTTCTGGACTAAACATGAGACTTTCAAAGAAGTAGTAAAGGAGAACTGGTTTGCAGATTTCAGTGCAAGTCCTTTTGTTCTATTTAACTATAAGTTAAAGAAACTCAAGAAGGCACTATCAACTTGGAGTAGAGCTACTTATGGTGATATATTTCAGAAGATTGCTAGCTTGGAGGAAGTTGTTTTGGTACATGAAAGGCAATTTGAAGTTAATTCAACACAGATGAATAGACAGAGATTGCAGAAAGTCCAAGCTGAAATGATTAAGTATCTAGCCTTAGAGGAGGAATTCTGGAGGCAAAAAGCTGGTATGATGTGGTTTAAGGATGGAGATAGAAACACTAAATTCTTCCATGCTCAAGTTAATGGGAGAAGGAAGAGGTTGAAGTTAACAAGGATTCAGAACAGTCTTGGTAATTGGATAGAGGAGGAAGATTTAATTGCTGAAGAAGCTGTGAATTTTTATAAAGACCAGTTCACTGAAAATGCATTGCCTACAGCTTTTGACATTCTGAATCATGTGCCTACTATGGTAGATAGTGAACAAACTGAGAGACTTATGGATTTTCCAACTAGAGATGAAGTGAAGAAAGCAGTAATGGGGCTAAGTGGTGATTCAGCAGGGGGGACCTGATGGTTTCACAGGAGCCTTTTACCAATCTTGCTGGGATATAATTGAAGATGATGTGGTAGGTATGGTGAAGGCCTTTTTCTGTGGTCAGCAGCTGCCTAAGAGTGTGACATACACTAACTTAGTCCTATTGCCAAAGAAAAAAGAAGTTAAGACCTTTGCAGACATGAGGTCTATTAGCCTCAGTAACTTTGTTAACAAGATCTTCTCAAGAGTTGTACATGAGAGGCTGGTTGATATGCTGCCTAATCTAATTTCAGAGGAGCAGGCAGGATTTGTAAAGGGAAGAAGTATAGTAGAAAATGTGTTGTTGACTCAAGAAATCATAACTGACATCAGGCTTAGGACTAAAGCAGGCCCAAATGTTGTGATTAAACTGGATATGGCAAAAGCTTATGATAGACTATCATGGTTGTTCCTTACCAAAATGCTTCGGAAAATGGGATTTTCTGAAGCTTTCACAGGCCTGATCTTTGATTTAGTTGGAAACAATTGGTATTCAATTCTTGTGAATGGTCAGCCAAAGGGATTCTTTAAATCATCTAGGGGAGTTAAACAAGGTGATCCCTTATCACCAACTCTTTTCATTTTGGCTGCAGAAGCATTGTCTAGAGGTTTGAACTCCTTACACTCAAATCTCTATTTTTGTAGGTTTGGTTTACCAAAATGGAGCCCAAAAATAAACCATCTCTCATATACTGATGATACAATAATATTTTGTTCATCTGATGCTATATCATTAAGACTTGTGATGGAGATACTACATGCATATGAAGAAGCTTCTGGGCAACTGGTAAATAAAGGAAAGTCAACAATTTTTATGCATCACCTAGTAGATGAGGAGGTATTCACGGAAGTTGAAATGATCACAGGTATTGAGAAGCAGGAGTTTCCACTGACTTATCTTGGATGCCCTATATTCTATGCTAGGAGGAAAATGGATTATTACCAAGGATTGATTACCAAAGTGTTAGACAAACTATAGAGCTGGAAAGGTAAGCTTTTATCAATTGGTGGTAGAGCAGTTCTAATAGCTAATGTGTTGCAGACTATGCCCATAAACCTGTTATCTGCTGTAAATCCACCTAACTATGTGATTAATAGACTCCATAAGATTTTTCCTCAATTTTCCTGGAGCAGTTATGTGGGTGGTACTAGCAGGCATTGGGCTTCTTGGAACACCCTATGCATGCCATGTGATGAAGGAGGTATTGGATTCAGAAATTTGCATGATGTAGCTAAGGCCCTGTTCTGCAAACTTTGGTGGAAATTTAGGACTAAACCAAGTCTTTGGAGTTCCTTTATGAGCCAAAAGTACTGCAAAAAATTAAATGATGTTGTGGTACCATGGAGGGAGGGCTCTCATATATGGAGGAGAATGCTTGAGTGCAGGGATTTGATTGAGCACCTAATAGTTTGGCAACCTAGAATGATCATCACTGTTTTGGTATGACAACTGGACAGGTTTGGGAGCTCTGTACTTCTTAATGCCTGCATACTTTGGAATAGATGAAGAGATACATAATGTAAATGAATTGGTGAAGGAAGGACAATGGAATGTTGAAAGGCTACTACAGGTTCTGCCAGAGGAATATGCAGCTCATATTATAGAAAAGGTAAAGCCACCAGTGATGTATAATGAGCTGGATACACCTTACTGGATGCTAGATACCAAGGGTAATTGCAGTGTTAAATCAGCATGGAGCAATTTGAGGAGGAGGGAACATCCAAGAAGAGCATATAACATGATATGGGTAAAAGGACTGCCTTTTAAAATCTCCTTCTTCATGTGGAAAGTGTGGAAGGCAAAATTACCTCTTGATGATTTCATGAGAAGACTAGGATACTTGATGGCATCTAGATGTTGGTGTTGTACAGAGCCCTATGAGGAAACAATGGTTCATCTATTCTATACATCAAATGCAGCAAAGGTAGTGTGGAAATATTACCTAGGAAGGGCTGGAATTGTAGGTGAAGGACTGAATTTTAATCAGACAATTATCAAGTGCTGGACTGCACCTGTGATACACATGATCAAGCCAATTATGCAGGCACTCCCATCATGCATTATCTGGGAATTGTGGAAGAGAAAAAACAGTATAAAATATGGAGATGCAATATCAATTAGCAGGGTCATATATCAAGTGTCTGATACACTCCAAGCCTTGATAAAGTTGAAGAAACCAGGGATCCATGTACCTCATAGATGGCAGGATATGCTAAGCATGTTAGAGAATTACACTCCAAAACTAAAATGTGTCAAGGTGACATGGGAATTGCCTATGGAAGGGTGGATAAAACCTAACACTGATGAAGCAAGTAGAGTGAACCCAGGGAGGAGTGCAATAGGGGTATGCTTGAGAGATCATTTTTGAGATATTTAGTATGCTGCAGGAAGGGTGATCAAAGAGGGGTCAAATAATGAAGCAGAAGCAGGTGCCATAGTGGAAGCTTTGAGGATACGCAAAAATTTAAACTACACTAATATATGGTTGCAGACAGATTCCTTGATGATGACAAACATTATAGAAGGGCAATGGAAACCTCCTTGGACTATAGTGGAGCAGGTGGAGGAAATAATGAGATTAATGGAGGGATGCAACTGTAGGATCACCCATATTTTCAGAGAAGGGAATAAACTTGCAGATCATTTGGCTAATCATGCCCTAGATCATGGAGATATTGAGAGTTTTGATTTCTGGGGACTTGATAGTCACAGTAGGAGGATCATTAATGAAGATAAACTACAATGTCCAAGTCTAAGAATAAAGGTAGCAAGGAACTAGGAGAGGGGAAGGAAAGATCAAAGGGGAAGACAGCTGGAGTCAAATGCAGTCACTTTACTCAAATCTGTATAGAGGAGAGCAAAGTGATACCTTTTCCTACTAACTGTGTTTTTTGTTTTGCAGGTTCTGAAGATGTACTGTTGATCTATGCTGTAAGAAAAGCTCAATTGGTGGTACCAGTGCATTGCACTCAATCCAATGAGAATTTCATACAGCTAGCAATGGTACAAAAGTAGAGGAGAAAAAGCCCAGAATGTATAAGAGAGGTGGGCTATCTCAGCTTCCATATACAGTTCATGGATGCTGCATTATAGAGGATTCAGATGGAACTTTGGTTGCTGCAGTAGCTCAGTCATTCTTATACCATGCTCTTATCCATATGGAGATGAGCATGGTAAGGAGAGGGGAGGATCTTAACAATAAGAAGGAAGTAACAAGAGCAAAAATACATAGAATTTTTAAGAGATTTGGACATCAGGAGAAGAGGTCTCTAATTGACTGGAGTGATTCAGTTCTAGAGGGGGTGAGGGAATGGAAGAAGGATGGTGGGGATAATGGGAGTCAGGCAAGGCTTGGTGCAACAAAGAAGGGACAAGAGGAGTCAAATAGGAGCCATAAGCAGGAGGATATGCAGGAACTGCTATGCAGAAACAGGATGCAGCAGATAGACCTTGATAGTTGGGATTCTAATCCAAAAAAGATGAGCAATAAAGGGAAGGAGATTGGGGGAGAATGGGAAGCAGGAGCTAATATTGACATCCCTCATGTTCAAATCTATATAGAGGAGAGCATGAGGGATCACTTTTCTACTAATGTTGTGTTCTTTTTTGCAGGTTTAGCTATACTGTCTGTACTCTATTGTTTAAGGAAACCTCAGGTGGTGGTATTAGTACCAAGTACAAAGTCCATTGGGGAGGAATTAAATTTAGAGTATAGCATACTAACAGGAAAGGCCACATGTTGTGTTATAAAGACAGTGGTATGCAGTTCAAAGTGGGAATCTATGAGAAGGATGACAAGGGTGGTAGATTCATCTACTATCAATCTAATAACTACTAGGAATTGCGATTTATCACAATGGAGAGCAGAACACCACAATCAAACAAGAAGGACAACAACAACATATACAAAAACTAAGCAAGGAAAACAATGGTGTCACACGGACACACAGATTGCAGACAGCAGAATTCCCACATTGAGGGAATTTACCTGGATGATGCACCTGTGGAGGAAAATAGCATATTACAAGGGGGAATACAAGGCATTACATACAGGGAGTCAGACATACAACAAATCAAATAATTTAAGCAACAAACAACTGGAGGGGATGGAGATAGTTGGCCTCATGACAATCTTCAGGGACAGCAATGAAGCAAAATCGATTGGAGCCTCCATATGCAATCCAATTGAACTAAAGCAGGAAATTCTTCTGATCAATGGCATTTGCAAAGAGCTTGGCAATCCTTTGGACATCAGACAAAACTCAGCAAAAATATCTCAACACTTGCATCCAACAGGTAATTTTAGATTCAGACACACAACTGATCAATGGGAAACAAGGTGTAACAATGTGATGATTCAAGCGAGGAGTATGGCAAGAAAACAATGGCAGAGAAGACATGGCAAGGTTGGAGCAAAAGTGAGCTTTCAAGAGAACAACTGGGTAACCGTTATCACCTATGCTAGATTTACAAGTGAGCAAATGGATATATAGAGAGCAACAAGAGGAATAAATGTAATAAGGTGGACTATAAATGAGTTAAGACAAGGCAACACGTGTGCAATATCAAGGATGCAATTAAAGTGGTTATATGTGCAATTGAAGGAGCCGAAAATTGGAATGGATCGTGGCTGTCCATGCAAACTAATTAGTACGTGGGCCTGGACTGCTATGAAATGGAAATATGTGATCTTTCTTAGGCCAATTTATTAGGATTGGGCTGCTGGAATTTTGGAGTATTTTCCATCATGGGCTAGTTTTTATCATTTTATTATTAGTAATGATTTTGTGATATCAATTTTGAGTACATTACTCAATTTTGATAATAGACTACATGTAATATGCAAGGACAAGTTGTTGCACTTTTTAGCACATTTTTGTATTTTAATTATATAATATAAATAAAAACTAGCCCTAGGCTCTGCCTAGTGGATTGCTAAAAAAAAATCCCTCATTCCCCACTTCTCAGCCGCTTCTGAATCCCAAACTCTCTCAAGCTCTCCGGAACCCTAGCCTCCTCCTACCCCTTTTCAACCGCCTGTCACCGGAATCCATGGCTTCTCAGGCCATAGATAGTTGGTAGTTACCTACCTTCACTAGTAAGCCATGGTTGTTCGATCCTTCGAGACCTGACCTCGATGATTCCCTCTCCGATCTTCTCATACCTTTGATTCCATGGCTTCTCCGGCAAGCTCCGGCATATTCAAGACTCAGGAGCCTGATTCCTGACCTCTCCGACACAAGATCGGACCTTCTTCCAAGCCTTTCTCATTTCTAGGGTTTCTCCGAAACCCTAAGCAATTTGAGGTTCTTTCCATGTCGTTTGCTTACATCTATGCTGTATCTATGCTTCACTTGAGATTTAAAGTGTTTTTCCCAAAAGTTCTTTTCAAAATCATTCGTCTTCGATTTTAGGGTTTTCGAAAGGATTTTTCAAAAAATCTTTCTGATATTTTTCTTCTTCTTTGCTTTATGTGTGTTGTCTATATCATGCTCGTGTGATTTCTTTTGCTACGCATGTACTGTCTGTCTACTTTTCTTTTTTCTACTATACATGTTACTCCTATGTTAATCCTGTTATGTTTTCTTTGCTCTTTTACTATATGTGTTTACCGTTGAGATTCTTTGATTTTTGTCTTACTAAACTCTGTTCGTATTCTTGGTAAACATGCTTGATCTGCTTTTGTTTAAGTTTGTATCATCTCTTTCTTCTGAACTCGTTTAAGGTCCGAGTTTTCTCAAATATGTTCTTCATGATCTTGAATCAGCTTTCTTACTTTGTTGTTCAAACATGCTCTCATATCTCTTTTGTTGAGGCTCTGAAAGAAATCTTTGAGTCTGTTTCAATGGCTTGCTTTCTCACCTTGATGTCTAATTCAAGTTGAAAACCTAGGATTTGGGGGTTCCCCTTGGCGATTTTGATTTTGTGTTCAAGTTAGGGTTCCACTATGGGACCCTGGACTCTCAGACTCATTGTGAGTCTGCAATTGGACTTGCATCCTCTTGCTTACGATTCTGAACCTTTCAATGTTAGAACTATTTTTCTAAGTAACATGACAATTCTTTTGTTTTATTTGTCCGCTTTATATATGAGAAGTTCTTCTTTCAAAAGGGTTTTTGCCAACTACTAATTGATTTCGAATTCCTTTAATAGTGTTTACTTGATTGTTACCGATTTCCTTTAAATTAAACCTTTCTTTACCCCTTTCCTGACTTGATTCATTCGAGTAAAAGCTTGTAACTTTGATTTTACTGGTTGTCTGATTGATTCCCTTTCCTTATTTCACACAAACCGTGTACCATTGGGCTGTTGCCTTAAATAACTGCTATGTATTTACTCTTTATTGTACTGCTTGGAAAATATTTTACCCGTTTGAAATTAGAATCCCTTAACTAAAGGGAGATTGATTACGCTGTTATTTCCTTACCTTGTTCTTACTTGTTTGCTGCACTATAAAAGGGGCTCGACCCTTCAGCACTTAAATAAGTTTGAACTTTTGAATCCTAAGTTCAATACTCATACTCTCGCACGCATACTCTCAATCACAATACTCTTTCAATTCTCTACTCTCTTCTGAGACTTTTGTACTGCTTTGCTTGCAACTTGGCTTTTCAAGACTGCTGTTTTACTTATTTGTTTTCCCTAAACTGGTATGTCTCGATTTTGATTTCAGCTTCTTCCCTATGTGTTTATTTTACAGCCACTACACTCTTGCCTACTTTGCTACTCATGTTCTGTATTAAATATGTTACTTTCTTTTATGTTTACTGTTTGTTATAAATTCCCTATATCCCCATTCCCTTCTATGTGCTGAGTTAAAGTTCATGGCCTGGCAGTATCCAAATTACTGTCCAGGTCTGAACCTGACCATCAGTGTGTCCTAACTCCCAAATCTAGCTAACAGGCTGGTCAGGGGTGTGCCAGCATTCCTAATTGCTGGGCATGACCACTAGCTTGTCATGGCCTTCCCTAACTCCCCCTCTATTGCACTTACAATTACTCTTAGTTCTGCCCCCATCCTATGAGCCTTGCCTTGGGGACCTTGAGTTCCCTCGGAACTTGGACATTTGAGGGCTGGCTCTTCCACACTGCACTATAATCTGATCCTGCAATGTATTTGGGTGTAAGCACTGCCTGGGGTTCATGAAGCTCCTTGGAACTTTGACACACCCAAAGATGAGAAGGGCTTTGCAAATCTAATCTTTGGAAGTTGGTTTATTTCATGTTTCAGACTAGGAGTCTAATTAGGCTCTCCTTGGTTGGAATTTTTAATTTCTCATGTCATTTTCTTTACTTTTTTCTGGATTCATTCAAGTTGTAATAATCTTGTAATAACTTATGGGGTGTATAGTAAAAATGGGGGAGGGTCACTCATGTTATGCATATGGGGTAGATATCATGTTTTAGGTCTTTACTTCTGCAATCACAACCTTTTCGTTTATGTATCTGCATATAGAGATCCTGCCTATAAGTTGTTTCATTACTGCATATAGAGATCATGCCTATAAATTGTTTCATTACTGCATATAAAAATCCTGCCTATAAGTTATGGATTTCGTTAGAAATCATGTATATAAGTTTCTGCATTCCTACATTAGAGACCATGTCTATAAGTTTCTGCATTCCCACATTAGAGACCATGCATATAAGTGTCTGCATTTCCGCCTATAGAAGTCATGCCTATAAGTTTCTGCACTTCTGCATATGCATATGTCACTAGGCAAACAATCTATGGGTTAAAGAATAGTCAAGCGCATCCTAGATACCATGCTTATAGGATTCCTGCACTTACATAAACATTTTAAAAATCAGTAACGCTTAGAATTCATGCCTATAGGACCACTCGTTTAAATCTGATTCATCCGCGAGTCTAAAATCAGTAATAATGTCGTTTAGTGTCTGCATAATTGGTTTATTTCTAAAATCATTAATCCTTCCTTAAAATTAGTATGCTTTACCTTGTTAGATATCATGCCTATAGGTCTCACCTAGGAAAACCATTAGGTAACTAATTAACTATACCAGTCTTTAATAATTACAACCAGCAGGCAGGCCCAATTTGGACTTCTTATCTGAAAATATGTGATAAATCAGCCACCCCTTTAACGTTTAAGTTTAATTAAAGACCTAACCAGTACCTGTAAGTCATGGTAAACAATTCGTTGCTTTGAATGAGGAGGCCTATTTGAGCCTTTAACTGTTATATGTTTCCCCTTTTACTGCTTTTATGTGTTTTATTTGTCGCAGTAGACTTTTGTCCTTTTAAAACTCTGAAAAGCCAATTCCCTTCCCTTTTAGATTAGTAGTCCCAACTGCCCCCGGGACTGATAGGATTGGGGCGGGTAATAGCATGCAATAGGTAACGAGACCATTCCGCGATTTAATACCTTAACGGGGTAGGTAAGGGTAGACATGGATATGATGACCACCCGATAACACCACGTGTATAAATGGTTACCGGGTGTTGTGTGGGGTGATCCATGTTATGTATAAACCTAGGACCCCCTCCCTCTTTATTTGTTTACTTTCTTTTCTTTCTAGAACTTTTTTTAGAAAAGCTGTTAATTTTTCAGTTCTCTAAACTTCTTCTTTTACTTCAGTCACTAAAAAATCTCTTTTAGTTATTTGATTTCCAGCACTGTTTCTTCTCCAAACCTCCGCCTCTTTTATTCCCTTTGTTTGATTATTTATACCAATTATTTGACCCCCTTTTCCTGCACTTGTATATCCCTTAAATCATTATGAAATCGCCTATCTCTGAACTTCAGCATGTTTACTTAACTTTTATACTTCCCTTGTTTGCAATCGTTATGTGAAAGTTGTCTTGTATGTTTACTTGTTGTTTATATTTAAAGTCACAACTATAACATGGTCGGGAACCACACTAGTGGATCTTGGGGGGTGCCTAACACCTTCCCCCCGAGATAATTTCAAGCCCTTACCCATTCTCTGGTTCTTTTTTTTATTCTTAGTGTCTTAATGCACTCAATCATTAGGTGGCGACTCTTCTAAATTGCAAACCCGATTCCCAAAAGGAAAATGTCATAAACTCGATTTCGCGAGAAAAAGGGGGCATCGACAGCATGGCGACTCTGCAGGGGATTTCTTTAAGGCTTTTACCATTTTCATGCTATTTGTGACTTTATGCTTCTTTATATGCCTTTATTTGTTTAAATGCCTTTACATATTTATTCCTTCCTCCACTAAGAAACTGACTTGGCTCTTCATTTCTTTTCTTTTATTGTTTTCCTTTACCGCTTCCTATCAATAATGTTGTAAATTATGAGAAACTATTGTATTTATTATTTTATGAACGTGAAAGTACATGACAACTTGTTAGTTATTGTAATTGCATTCTTCAACATCATATTCCACTCGTGCCAAACAAAATACCATAGCAACACTTATAATGAGTGGTTGCGCCCTTCCAATATTATCACCCCCTAAATCCGGCAATGGCATATTTGCGGTAAAACCAGTCGATCAACGGTGTAGTCGACGGTTCCGCGCCTTTCCCTCTTGAGTTGTCTGCTCAAGGGTACCAGTGTAATACCCCAAAAAAACCATTTCTCTTTAAATTATGCATGCATCATGGTCAAACTTAGCCGAGTCAGTTATGTTGTCTGCATAATGACTCTTTAAGATAGCCTCGTCCAAAGTCCGCTGGATATCCTTGAAACCCAAACGGACACTACCACGTTCTGTGCATTCATTTGGAGAAATAAATGCTTGTTATGCCAATTATTGATATTAAAATAGTCGAGTCTGGTGGGGGAAAAGGGCCTAACCTTTTGTTTTGTAGAAAATGAGGCACGAAGTCCCCATATTCGGCATGGTCACCAACATCCACCCCAAATTGCTGAATTGGTGGGGATATCCTTATTTCAGCGATCAAGCTCTTGTCAGGAAGTGTCTAGGAAACCTGCCTTCTCTCCTAGACATTCAACCTAACAACAAAATCATAGAAGCTACAACTCTGTTTTGGGACTGTGATAGATCGGTGTTTCGCTTCGGGGACATAGAAATGACACCTTTACTCGAGGAAATAGGAGGACTAGCTGGGATACCATGGGAAACTCCGGGTTTGCTAATGCCGGAATATCGTAAGGGTAGGGGTTTTCTTAAAATGATGGGTCTAAAGAAGAATCCCGACTTGACATGTTTGAAGGAGTCATACATTCCCTTTGACCATTTGTATGAAAGGTACGGTCACAGCAAATCATACCATACTTATCCGGACGAATTCGCCCTCACCTCATTGGTGCACATCCACCGAAGGGTCTTTGTATTTATGTTCTCTTTCTTGGGGATGATAGTGTTTCCAACAAAGAAAGCAAGAATCCATACCAGACTAGCCATTGTCACCAAAACCTTGATGGAAGGAATTAACGACAACCATTCAGCCTTGTGCCAATGATAGTTGCAGAAATATACCGCGCCCTGGAAAGATGCCAACAGGGAGCCAAACATTTCGAGGGTTGTAATTTGCTACTCCAACTATGGCTCATGGAACACCTCCAAAAGGGTGAGTACCGACAGGAAATCCATCGTAGACACTAGGACGATCATATCGCCTTCCATCACCCAAAGCGAATGAATTATATGCCCAACATGTCCCAACCAAAGAATGCTAAAGAATGGGTCGAACTCTTCAAAAATCTTACTGAGGACCGAGTGCAATGGATATTCGAGTGGTTCCTTACTGATGAATTAATCATCCGATCTAGGGATGCGCCATTTCTGATACTGGTCGGTTTGAAAGGAACCTACCCATATGTCCCTATCCGAGCTATGAGACAGGCAGGTAGGAAGCAGGTTATACCAAGGGTCGACAAGATGTGTCACTTCCGGGCCGACTTCCAGGATGACGACAGTCCATACAGGTGCCAGGCTCAACATATGTGGCATTGTAAAATTGTCTTAGGAAAAGACACCATTGAACTAGATCGCTACCATGCTGGTTGTACCCCCACATTATTTAGGCTGGCTGGAAGACAATCAAAACGATTTGGGTCAGCCCGGGTTTGTTCGAGGTCACAGGATCATCGATGAAAAGGCTGAAGCACAGGTGAAGTATAACCAACTGCGCAAGAGGATGCGGGAATGTTAAAATGAGCACCGTGAAATACCAGAAGCCAATCAAAAGCTAATTGGAGAATGGAAGGATATGGCTGTCAGCGCCAGCAAACGACTGATCTATTTGGAGCGGGGCATAGTGGAGCTGGAAAAGAAGTTTTTGAAGAGGGCTGAAGATTGCCGGATTGCTGAAGGAAATGAAGGAGGACATCTGGCTAGGGCCTACTTGCTGTTAGGACTGCGCGAGCTGGGAGAACTGTACGAGGGAGCCAACAACGCCGAATCTGGGGAAGGTTCTTCTAGGACCAAATAGATAGGAGTTTATCTTTTCCTTTGGAAAATGTAATAAGGCCTATGACGACTAGTGACATTTTTATTTCATGTTATGTAGTGTCGTTTTGGGATTCGTCTTATTTCTCTTATCAATAAAATGAGGCATGTAGAATTCTAAGTTCTCCAAATTTACTTGTCGCTAGGCCTACCTCGGGCACAACGAGGTCCCCCCCCCCCCAAATTAGGACACGCTTTATATTCCCCGCACTACGTGTTTAAATATTGCAACATCTTTTCGTATAATCCTTACTAACTTGTTACCTTTTTGTTTTTACTTTTGTTTATTCCCCTCCCCAAAGGTTAGTTCGTGAACTCTGGCAACATCAGCATATTTTACAAGATCCAGGGGCCCTCCACCTACTCCTCCTCCTAGTCCCGTCCGAAACAGGAACAAGGGAAAAATGGAAGATTTGAGCTACATCAGAAAGGAAAACTCGGTTGAACGGGTAGAAATCACTCAGGGTACTCATGTCTCCAAAGAAAGTGCATCCCAACTCGAGCAGAAATTGCTGAAATTTCAGGAGGAACTTGATCAAGTCCGGAATTTGGCAAGCTTGTCGTTTTCCCTCACCACCCAGATGTCAACTTTCCTAACACTCAAAACCCCACACCTCCACAAAACATCCCGAAACCACAAAACCATCCCGTTCCCCTCCACCACTACAACACTTGCCACACTTCCAACAACACCCCACTGCTCATCCTTGAACCGCTGAACTCCACAAATGATCATCTCCACACTCACCACAACACCCCCATCTATGTGGAAACTATGCCGCACCCTACTCAACCCATCTCAAGCATACCCGAGTCCAATGATAAAGACTCGATCATCAGAAATTTGGCTGAAGAACTTAAGAAGTTGACCACCAGGATCCAAGGAGTTGAAGGTAGTAAAGGAATTGAGGGTCTAAACTATGAAGATTTATGCATACAGCCCGATGTCGAACTGCCCGAGGGGTACAAACCTCCCATGTTCGAGATGTTTGATGGTATAGGAGATCCTAGAGTTCACTTGAGGACATATTGCGACAAGCTGGTCGGAGTAGGAAAAAATGAGAGGATCCGCATGATGCTTTTCATGAGGAGCCTGAAAGGAGATGCTCTGTCTTGGTACATTAGCCAAGACCCAAAGAAGTGGTCAAACTGGGTTAGTATGGCGTCCGACTTCATGGATAGATTCAGGTTCAATACGGAGAATGCACCAGATGTGTTTTACATTCAAAATTTGAAGAAGAAACCCACAGAAACTTTTCGCGAGTATGCCACTCGTTGGAGATCAGAGGCTGCCAAGGTTCGACCTGCTTTAGGGGAAGAACAGATGAACAAGTTTTTCGTCCGGGCTCAGGATCCGCAATACTATGAAAGACTGATGCTGATCGAGAACCATAAATTTTCTGACATCATCAGGCTGGGAGAAAGGATTGAAGAAGGCATCAAAAGTGGTATGGTCACTAACTTTGAAGCTTTGCAAGCCACCAACAAGGCTCTGCAGTCCGGTGGTACATCCAAGAAGAGGGACGTAAGTGCCGTAATGGTTGCACAGAGAACCAAATCACCAGTCAAATACCAAACCTACCCGATATCTCCACTTACATATCAACCCACTCCAAATTTCCAGACACCCGCACCTTCCTACCAAGCTCCACCACCTACCTATCAATCGCCTCCACCTCCCACATACCAACCTACTTCACCCATATATTCCCAACCCGCATAAGTCTACCAAGCCTACAACATTCAAGCATCTCACTACCAATCACCTCCCACTCGCCAAAACTTTCCTAAACCCCGACCAAATTTTGACCGCAGACCTCCCAAACAATACACCGCCATTGCCGAGCCAATCGACCAGCTGTACGAAAGACTCAAAGCTGCTGGTTATGTCACCCCTATCCCTGCCATAACCCCTGAAAACCCTTCCCAATGGATTAACCCAAACAAAACCTGTGCATACCATTCTGGCATGAAGGGACATACTATTGATGAATGTCGCTCCCTGAAGGACAAAATCCAGGCTTTGATAGACAATAAAATCATCGTGGCAAAGGAGCCTGCTCCGAACGTCCGCAACAACCCTCTACCAGACCACAAGGGGGGAGGTGTTCATATGATTGAAATAGAAGATGATTGGGACCCCAAAGGATCAATCGATTTGATCACGGAAGGTGACGATCCAAAGAAACAAACAGTCACCCTTAATCCGATTGTAGTCCAAATTCAGCCTTCTGAAGATGCTGAGGACATGTCCATACCGCTTGAGTTTGAAGCACCAGCCTCCGCAAAGACGCCAACACCAATCGAGGTCGAGTTTGGGTCCCCAAAGGCGCCTGAGCCCTTTGAAGTTACTGTATTACCTTCCAAAGTGAGGGTGCATATTCCAGTAGCAATGACAACCATAACACCATTCCACACAAAAGCCATACCATGGGACTACACAACCGAGGCAAGAAGAAAGGGAAAAGCCAATTTGGGAAAACAGTTGCAGCGCAGGGTATGACAAGAACCGGCAGGGTTTATACCCCAGAACACTTGGCTGAGTCAAGTAAACAGACCTCTGGTCGACAAGCCATCATTGAAACTAGACTCGGTGATCTCTGGAGAAAGATACAAGCCAAGGAATGCTCGGTCATTGACCAGCTGAACAAAACACCGGCACAGATCTCTATCCTGGCTTTACTACAAAGTTACGATGCACACAAGAATGCCTTGTTGAAGGTATTGAGTGAGGCGTATGTACCAAGCAACATCACTGGAGGAGAAATGGCAAACATGGTAGGCCAAGTGTTGGAGAGTCACAAAATCACCTTCCACGAGGATGAGCTGCCACTGGAAGGATTGAGTCATAACAAGGCATTGCACATCACTGTGCAGTGCGAAGATTATTTTACCACCTGGATCCTGGCCGATGGGGTGTCCAGTCTCAACATTTGAACTCTGGTAACACTCAGGACATTGGGAAAAGGGCTGCATGAAATCAAGGATGGGGCCATTAATGTTAAAGATTTCGACGGTTCTCAAAGGTCCACTATTGGGGAAATTAGCCTACATTTGCAAATGGGCCCCACTTGGTTTGATGTTGATTTTCAAGTGATAGACGTGCCGGCATCTTACAATCTACTGTTGGGACGACCATGGATTCATGCCGTCTGGGACGTGGCATCAACACTGCATCAGGCAGTGAAATTTGAATGGAATCACCAGGAGGTGATCATTCATGGTGACGGTAGCAACCCCATATATAGCCGCCAGACCATTCCAGCAATTGGAGGAAGAAGAAGATTAGGTGGGGAAACTCACCACCACATCGAGCGAGTCAACGCCGTCGATAAAGACAAATGGTGGGACAACAAAATTGAAAGCATACTGAATTGGAGCGGGTATGAACCTGGCAAGGGACTTGGCAAGAACCTCCAAGGAATCGCTAAGCCCATCAAGCACAAGAAGCATGGCACCACCTTCGTACTGGGGTACGAGTATACTTAGGAAGAATTCAAGGACTGGTCGCCACCCTTACTATCTATTGGAGCAGCTGATACCCCGTCTGGAACAGACCTTTCAACCAGCCGAAGTCATCTATGGGTCGGAAGAAGAGGAGGCATTAGCAGCAATGAGGAATTTGTTCCTAGAAGAGGATGATATGGACTGCTGTGTTATTTTTGAGGAGAATTGGGGAGGAAGGCCCTTCCATACAGGCTATAAGTAGAGGAGCACGCCACAAAAACTGGACTGTCAGAACCACCAGAGACCGGCATGCCTCGGGGTAGCAAGGCTGAACAAAGCACCACACACTATTCTGTTTTACTAGTTTATTTTTCCTTCGCATTTTTACTTTTCAAGAAAGAGATCCAATATTCAAAACACTTATGGAATTTATTAAAGTATTTCAATTTTTCTTTCAAATCTCACTCTTATTATTTTCTCTCATTACTTTACTCAAACAGCATTACTGTTACTTATCTTGATGAACCAATGACTGTGACATGCAATGAGACAACGCAACAAACGCACATAGACTCAGAGGAAGAAGATATACCGGAAGAAATTGTTAAAGAAGTTGAGAATTTTGAGAATAGACCTAAGTCTAACCTGGACGAGACTGAGATCGTCAATCTGGGAGATGCATAAAACATCAAAGAAACGCGAATCGGTGTTCATTTGTCACCATCAGAAAAGGAAGAGTATACGGAATTTCTAAAGGAATATGAGGACATATTCGCATGGTCATATAATGACATAACTGGTCTAAGCACATCCACTGTGGCTCACAAATTACCGACTGATCCGGCCTGCCCGCCAGTAAAAAGGAAACTCAGAAAGTTCAAGCCAGACCTGAGTTTGAAAATCAAGGAAGAAGTCACTAAGCAGGTCAAAGCTAAGGTTCTCAGGGTAGTGGAGTATCCGACATGGTTAGCCAATATTGTGCCGGTACCGAAGAAAGACAGGAAGGTCAGAGTCTGTGTCGACTACCGGGATCTCAATGGGGCTAGTCCAAAAGACGACTTCCCCTTGCCGAATATACACATCTTGATTGACACCTGCGCCAAGCATGAGTTGCAGTCATTCGTTGATTGTTTTGCTGGATACCATCAGATATGGGTGGATGAAGAGGATGCTGAGAAAACAACTTTCAATATGCCGTGGGGGATGTATTGCTACAAAATGATGCCGTTTGGGTTAAAAAATGCAGGGGCCACCTACATGAGGGCCATGACCACCATTTTTCATGACATGATACACAAGAAGATCGAAGTATATGTAGACGACGTCATCATCAAATCCAAGAAAGTCGCTGATCACATGGAAGATTTGAGGAAATTCTTCAATAGACTGAGAAGGTACAACCTAAAGCCGAATCCCGAAAAGTGTGCATTTGGGGTTCCTGCCGGAAAACTACTTGGGTTCATTGTGAGTCGCCGAGGGATAGAATTGGATCCATCAAAGGTCAAAGCTATTCAAGAATTGCTGCCGCCGAAGAGCAAGAAGGAGGTAATGAGCTTCTTGGGGAGACTTAACTACATCAGCCAGTTCATAGCACAATCTACTATCATCTATGAGCCAATCTTCAAGATGCTAAAGAAGGACGCCGCTACCAAATGGACTGACGAATGCCAAAAAGCCTTCGATAGAATTAAGGAGTACCTGTCAACGCCGCCATTTCTGGTTCCGCTCGAGCCAGGTAGACCCCTGTTACTTTACCTTGCGGTGCTAGATGGAGCGTTTGATTTTTATTCTAGGGCATCATGATGAAATGGGGAGAAAAGAGCAGGCCATCTATTATCTCAGCAAGAAGTTCACCCCGTATGAAGCCCGGTATTCTCTATTGGAACGCACCTGTTGTGCTCTAACTTGGGTAGCCCAGAAGTTGAGGCACTATTTCTGTGCTTACACCACGTATCTCATATCAAGAATGGACCCATTAAAGTACATCTTTCAGAAGCCCATGCCCACTGGCAAGCTAGCCAAGTGGCAGATCATGCTGAGTGAATTCGACATTGTCTACGTGACTTAGAAAGCAATCAAAGGACAGGCCTTAGCAGATCACCTCTGATGGAGAATACGAGCCTCTGAAGACGTATTTTCCTGATTTGGAGGTATCATTTGTAGGAGAAGACATTGCAGAATCCTATGATGGCTAGAGGATGTTTTTCAATGGAGCAGCAAATTTCAAAGGAGTTGGCATAGGGGCAGTCCTAGTATCAGAAACCGGCCAGCATTATTCGGTATCCGCCAAGCTCAGGTTCCCATGCACCAACAATATGGCCGAGTACGAAGCTTGCATCTTAGGGCTCAAGATGGCCATTGACATGAACGTCCAAGAGTTGCTGGTGATTGGAGATTCGGATTTACTTATACATCAGGTCCGAGAAGAATGAGCAACCAAGAAATCCAGGATACTCCCGTATTTGCATCATGTACAGGAGTTGAGGAAGAGGTTCACAAAGACAGAGTTCCAGCATGTTCCTAGAGTCCAGAATGAGTTTGCCGATGCATTGGCTACCATATCATTTATGGTTCAGCATCCAGATAAAAATTTCATGGACCCTATTCCAGTAAAGATTCATGATCAGCCAGCGTACTGTGCTCATGTCGGAAGAAGCAGACGAAACGCCTTGGTTTCACGACATCAAGGGATACTTAGCCAGAGGAGAATATCCAGAGCTTGCAAATGCTACGAAGAAGCGCACACTGCGAAGATTGACCAGCAATTTCTTCCACAGCGGGGGAATCCTGTATAGGAGAACTCCGGATTTGGGTTTGCAGAGGTGCGTTGACGCGAAGGAAGTATCTAAACTGCTAGAGGAGATTCATGCCGGGACCTGTGGTGCGCGTATGAACGATTTTGTCATAGCCAAGAAGATACTCCGGGCAGGTTATTTTTGGATGACTATGGAGACGGACTGCATCCAGTATGTTCTAATGTGCCACCGCTGTCAGATCCATGCACATATGATAAAAGTGCCTCCAAATGAGCTTAATGCAACAAGCTCGCCATGGCCGTTCGCCGCCTGGGGAATGGATATTATCGGACCGATCGAACCTGCTGCATCAAACGGGCGTATGTTTATCCTAGTAGCAATTGATTATTTCACCAAATGGGTTGCAGCAACATCTTACAGAGCAGTGACTAAGAAAGTCTTGGCAGACTTCGTCCGTGACCGTATCATTTGTCGATACGGGATCCCAGAATTACTGACAATGGCTCCAACCTCAACAGTGATTTGATGAAAGCCATATGCGAAACCTTCAAGATCAAACACAAGAATTCCACAGCTTACAGGCCTCAGATGAACGGAGCAGTAGAAGCCGCTGACAAGAACATCAAGAAGATACTGAGAAAGATGGTAGAAAAGCATAAGCAGTGGCATGAGAAGCTATCATTTGCTTTGTTAGGGTATCGCACCACAGTCCACACATCAACTGGTGCAACTCCCTATATGTTGGTTTATGGTACAGAGGCGGTTATTCCCGCCGAGGTAGAAATTCCCTCCCTAAGAATGATACAGGAAGCAGAGATCGATGATGCAGAATGGGTGAAGAGTCGTTACAAACAGCTAGCCCTCATAGATGGTAAAAGAATGAATGCAGTTTGCCATGGTCAACTTTATCATAATAGAATGTCCCGAGCTTTCAACAAGAGAGTCAGTCCAAGACGGTTCACACCAGGACAGCTGGTGTTAAAGATGATTTTTCCACATCAAGATGAAGCCAAAGGGAAGTTCTCTCCCAACTGGCAAGGCCCATACATGGTTCATCGGGTTCTAACAGGAGGAGCCCTCATATTTGCAGAAATGGACGGAGAAGTTTGGCCAAAACCAATCAACTTAGACGCAGTCAAATGATACTATGTGTAACCATTTATGATTTCCTTATGTAATTTGAACTACGTCTGACCTGATTCTCGTTTAAGAGGGGATACGTAGGCAGCCTTATGGGTTCGGTCAGAATTCAATAAAATTTTCATTTTCCCCTGCAATTGGAAACAAGGGCAGAATTTTGAGGAGGACCCTCAAAATTCCGCAGTAGGAGCGGTCGCAATGTCTTGAACCACGTCACGGTCGTTGGTTCATCTAAAAACTATTTCTTAAATATATATATACATATGTCATATCTTTAACAAACTCATGCATGTTTATTATCAAAATTGCTTTGCTTAACAACGCTACCCCAAGGGTACCTACAGTATCACCAAAAATAGAGTCGAGCCGGTCAAGCGAAGTCAGCAGGAACACGAGCTAACATTTTCCCTTTACAAAACTCACGATTTTCCTTTGGGTGCAAGCACCCAAGTCACAAATCATCGAATACATTTATACACTCACACTTTTCAGGAATACAACTCTCGGAATGATCGCCTCACAACCGCTATCCGCATACAATGTCCTCAGTAGCCATAATCGGCAACCAGCTATCAGCTATCAGCTAAGAAATCTTTATTACTATTCGTCTCTCATCTTCTGCATAAGGCTACTATTCTGCCTTCCCAGGTTAAGCTCTACCTCCATTTGCATTTTGCATTGCATAAGGCTACTATTCTGCCTTTCGAGACTAAGCTCTGTCTCCATTATTGCATAAGGCTACTATTCTGCCTTCCGAGGTTAAGTGCTACCTCCATATGCATTTTGCATTGCATAGGGCTACTATTCTGCCTTCCGAGACTAAGCTCTATCTCCGTTATTGCATAAGGCTACTATTCTGCCTTCCGAGGTTAAGCTCTACCTTCATTTGCATGGCTAAAATATCGCCACCTCATTTAAATCCCGCATCGGCTGAAAGATCGCCATTTTATCTATATTTTTGCACCGCTGAAATATCGCCAACTCATTTAAATCCTGCATCGGCCGAAAGATCGCCATTTTATCTATATTTTTTGCACAGGTGAAATATCACCACCTCATTTAAAGCATGCATATGCTGAAATACTGTCATCTTTTATTTTTACGCCTTGCATCGGCTAAAAGATCGCCACCTGCTGCATTTCATGGGCTGAAAGATCGCCAAATCGTCCAAAGGCATCATTGTTCAGAGGCACCACTTTCATAGCCCGAGAACGTCATGCCATGGCCTGAGGACCCCATTTTCTCTCTGCATAGCATTATTCAAAGGCATCATGGTTCGGAGGCATCATTCCCATAGCCCGAGAACATCATTTCATAGCCTGCGAATCCTTTATTATATGTTTCATGGCCCAGAACATCATGGTCCGAGGACGTCATCCTAACCGTCCAAAGACAACATTCATGGTCCAACGGGAACTCGCATCACGTTTAAATTTATGCACAATATATGCGCTCGTGTTGTTTATTTGCAGGTAAGCCAGCTAGCAACGACCGTTTCAGCAGGAGCGATCACGCTCCAGTTCCCGTAGCTTGTTAGACTTTGACCGTCCTTCCCAACCCGAATATCTCGTCCGTTCTTGAAAAAATCTCCATTGGCATGTTCCGCCGATGGATCCTGAACTATATACGGCCTGACTCCTGTAACCAAGGATATGTAGGTGGCTCAGGAACTCGAGCTCGGTCAAAATTCTTCAAATTATTTCGTTCGGTCAAAATTGGCCATCATATCTTTACCCGACAACTCTTTCATCCTTCCCGGGTAAAGAGGGGCAGCTATTGATACCCAATTTTTCCCTACGTATTTTTTTCATAAACAAAATACTTTCAAAATAACATATATATGCATACGTAAGCATGCCCAAGTGTTTTGGTATTTTTCATAAATTTTAAAGATTTTTTAATCAATTTATTGTCCATTTTTAGCAATTCAAAAATCAGCAACTATTCCCAAAACTATCAACTTGGTGAATAGTTTATTTCATTCTCATACTTACACCAAAATATAGTTAAGGTGATTTTTGTATATTTTTACAATTTTATTTGGTATTTTTAAAAGCCAAAATACATAGAATTGCAATTTTAGCCTATTCTAGGATTAATAGCATTTCTATAATTATAAAATCAGTTCCAGCATTTTTTTTAATTAACATTTATATATTACTAATTGGTTCAGTGCCTTAAATTTTTTTTTTTCAAATTATTTTACTATTTTTTATAAATAAAAAGGGTAAAACTGGCTATTTAACATTTAGCCTCATTTTCATTTAAATTACAGCCTCTTTTACATTTCAATTTTAACCCCGGACCGGCCCATTTTTTAATCCGACCCAACCCATAACCCAATTCAAACGACCCTACCCGGTTCCCACCTATGCCTTTAGATCTAGGTCGTTGATCGTACAAATCAACGGCCATAATTCCCCCTTACCATTTTAACCCCAACTGACCTACCGTAATCCCTCATTCCCCACTTCTCAGCCGCCTTTGAATCCCAAACTCTCTCAAGCTCTCCGGAACCCTAGCCTCCTCCTACCCCTTTTCAACCGCCTGTCACCGAAATCCATGGCTTCTCGGGCCATGGATAGTTGGTACTCACCTACCTTCACCAGTAAGCCATGGTTGTTCGAAGCTTCGAGACCTGACCTCGATGATTCCCTCTCTGATCTTCTCAGACCTTTGATTCCATGCTTCTACGGCATGCTCCGGCATATTCAAGACTTAGGAGCTTGATTTCTGACCTCTCCGACTCAAGATCGGACCTTCTTCCAAGTCTTTCTCATTTCTAGGGTTTCTCCGAAACCCTAAGCTATTCGAGGTTCTTTCCATATCGTTTGCTTTGATCTATGCTGTATCTATGTTTCACTTGAGATTTAAAGTGTTTTTCCCAAAAGTTCTTTTCAAAATCGTTCGTCTTCGATTTTAGGGTTTCTGAAAGGATTTTTCCAAAAATCTTTCTGATTTTTTCTTCTTCTTTGCTTTATGTGTGTTGTCTATATCATGCTCGTGTGATTTCTTTTGCTACACATGTACTGTCTGTCTATTTTTCTTTTTTCTACTATACATGTTACTCCTATGTTAATCCTGTTATATTTTCTTTGCTCTTTTACTATATGTGTTTACCGTTGAGATTCTTTGATTTTTGTCTTACTAAACTCAGTTCGTATTCTTGCTAAACATGCTTCATCTGCTTTTGTTTAAGTTTGTATCATCTCTTTCTTCTGAACTCGTTTAAGGTCCGAGTTTTCTCAAATATGTTCTTCATGATCTTGAATCAGCTTTCTTACTTTGTTGTTCAAACATGCTCTCATATCTGTTTTATTGAGGCTCTGAAACAAACCTTTGAGTCTGTTTCAATGGCATGCTTTCTCACCTTTATGTCTGATTCAAGTTGAAACCCTAGGATTTGGGGGTTCCCCTTGGCGATTTTGATTTTGTGTTCGAGTTAGGGTTCCACTTTGTGACCCTGGACTCTCATACTCATTGTGAGTCTACAATTGGACTCGTATCCTCTTGCTTACGATTCTGAACCTTTCAATGTTAGAACTATTTTTGTAAATAACATGACGATTCTTTTGTTTGATTTGTCTGCTTTATATATGAGAAGTTCTTCTTTCAAAAGGGTTTTTACCAACTACTAATTGATTTAGAATTCCTTTAATAGTGTTTACTTGATTGTTACTAATTTCCTTTAAATTAAACCTTTCTTTACCACTTTCCTGACTTGATTCAATCGAGTAAAAGCCTGTAACTTTGATTTTACTAGTTGTCTGATTGATTCCCTTTCCTTATTTCACACAAACCGTGTACCATTGGGATGTTGCCTTAAATAACTGCTATGTATTTACCCTTTATTGTACTGCCTAGAAAATACTTTTTCAAATCCCTTTCCTTAATTGTTTTTACCCGTTTCAAATCAGAATCCCTTAACTAAAGGGAGATTGATTACAATGTTGTTTCCTTACCTTGTTCTTACTTGTTTGCTACACTATAAAAGGGGCTCGACCCTTCCGCACTAAAACAACTTTGAACTTTTGAATCCTAAGTTCAATACTCATAGTCTCACACGCATACTCTCAATCACAATAATCTTTCAATTCTCTACTCTCTTCTGAGACTTTTGTACTATATGCTTGCAACTTGGCTTTTCAAGATTGTTGTTTTGCTTATTTGTTTTCCCTAAAACCGGTATGTCTCGATTTTGACTTTAGCATCTTCCCTATGCGTTTATTTTATAGTCACTACACTCTTCTATGTGCCGAGTTAAAGTTCATGGCCTGGCAGTATCAAAATTACTGCCCAGGTCTGAACCTGACCTTCAATGGGTCCTAGCTCCCAAATCTAGCTAACAGGCTGGTCAGGGGTGTGCCAGCATTCCTAATTGCTGGGCATGACCACTAGCATGTCATGGCCTTCCCTTACTCCCCCTCTATTGCACTTACACTTACACTTAGACTATAAGTTCTGCCCCCCTCCTATGAGCCTTGCCTTGGGACCTTGAGTTCCCTCTGAACTTGGACATTTGAGGGCTGGCTCTTCCACACTGCACTATAATCTGATCCTGCAATGTATTTGGGTGTAAGCACTGCCTGGGGTTCATGAATCTTCTTGGAACTTTGACACACCCAAAGATGAGAAGGGCTTTGGAAATCTGATCTTTGGAAGTTGGTTTATTTCATGTTTCAGACTAGGAGTCTAAATTAGGCTCTCCGTGGTTGGAATTTTTAATTTCTGATGTAATTTTCTTTACTTTTTTCTGGATTCATTCAAGTTGGAATAATCTTGTAATAACTTATGGGGTCTATAGTAAAACTCGGGGAGGGTCACTCATGTTATGCATATGGGGTAGATATCATGTTTTAGGTCTTTACTTCTGCAATCACAACCTTTTCGTTTATGTATCTGCATATAGAGATCTTGCCTATAAGTTGTTTCATTACTGCATATAGAGATCCTGCCTATAAGTTGTTTCATTACTGCATATAAAAATCCTGCCTATAAGTTATGCATTTCGTTAGAAATCATGTATATAAGTTTCTGCATTCCCACATTAGAGACCATGCCTATAAGTGTCCGCATTTCCGCATATAGAAGTCATGCCTATAAGTTTCTGCACTTCTGCATATGCATATGTCACTAGGCAAACAATCTATGGGTTAAAGAATAGTCAATCACATCCTAGATACCATGCTTATAGGATTCGTGCACTTACGTAACCATTTTAAAAATCAGTAACGCTTAGAATTCATGCCTATAGGAGCATTCGTTTAAATATGATTCATTCGCGAGTCTAGAATCAGTAATAATGTCGTTTAGTGTCTGCAGAATTGGTTTATTTCTAAAATCAGTAATCCTTCCTTAAAATCAGTATGCTTTTCCTTGTTAGATATCATGCCTATAGGTCTCACCTAGGCAAACCATTAGGTAACTAATTAACTATACCAGTCTTTAATAATTACAACCGGCAGGCAGGCCCAATTTGGACTTCTTATCTGAAAATATGTGATAAATCAGCCACCCCTTTAACGTTTAAGCTTAATTAAGGACCTAACCAGTACCTGTAAGTCATGCTAAACAATTCGTTGCTTTGATTGAGGAGGCCTATTTGAGCCTTTAACTGTTATATGTTTCCCTTTTTACTGCTTTTATGTGTTTTGTTTGTCGCACTAGACTTTTGTCCTCTTAAAACTCTGAAAAGCCAATTCCCTTCCCTTTTGGATTAGTAGTCCCAACTGCTCCCGGGACTGATAGGATTGGGGCGGGTAATAGCATGCAATAGGCAACGAGACCATTCTGCGATTTAATACCTTAACGGGGTGGGTAAGGGTCGACATGGATATGATGACCACGCGATAACATCATGTGTATAAATGGTTACCGTGTGTTGTTTGGGGTAATCCATGCTATGTATAAACCTAGGACCCCCTCCCTCTTTAATTTGTTTACTTTCTTTTTTTTCCAGAACTTTTTTTAGAAAAGCTGTTAATTTTTCAGTTCTCTAAACTTCTTCTTTTACTGCAGTCACTAAAAAATCTCTTTTAATTATTTGATTTCCAGCATTGTTTCTTCTCCAAACCTCCGCCTCTTTTATTCCCTTTGGTTAATTATTTATACCAATTATTTGACCCCCTTTTCCTGCACTTGTATATCCCTTAAATAATTGTGAAGTCGCCTATCTCCGAACTTTAGCATGTTTATTTAACTTTTATACTTCCCTTGTTTGCAATCGTTATGTGAAAGCTGTCTTGTATGTTTACTTGTTGTTTATATTTAAAGTCCCAATTATAGCATGACCGGGAACCACACTAGTGGATCTTGGGGGGTGCCTAACACCTTCCCCCCAAGATAATTTCAAGCCCTTACCCATTCTCTGGTTCTTCTTTTTTTTGATTATTAGTGTCCTAATGCACTCAATCATTAGGTGGTGACTCTTCTAAATTGCAAACCCGATTCCCAAAAGGAAAAGAGTTGTCCGCACAGATGTCATAAACCCAATTTTGCGAGAAAAAGGGGGCATCGACAACCATCTCAGGACTTGTAGTGATATTAATGGCTTCTTGGAGACTATCTTCTTTTTTATGGAGGTCTTCGAGATTGGGTATCACCTCAGGACTTTTAGTGATATTAATGGTTCTTGGAGCCTGTCTTCTTTTGATGGAGGTCCTCGAGATCGGGTACCATCTCGGGACTTGTAATGATATTAGTGGCTTCTTGGAGCCTATCTTCTTTTGATGGAGGTCCTCGAGATCGGGTACCATCTCGAGGCTTGGTCTCGAGGCTTGGTCATATGGCGGCATCGAGTGTAAGACATGGTTACGAAGTGACCGAGGCGATTCCGCCGACATGTCTTCCCAAAGTGATTAAAGCTTTGGCCAGTATTTTTAATCGGCATTTGAGGCAGGCAGATCCTCACCCCTTTTCCCTATATAGGGTCGTCTTCGCCCTTTTAAAGGTTCCACCACTCTGAGTAGTTATCTTCTTTTCCTGCATTACGTCCTCCATCATTTCAGTATTGACGCTCTTGCCCAAATTTTTGTGCCAGCTCTCGAGTTTTGTCATAGTCATGACTGCTATATCAGGATCCATCCGGCAAGGGGGAGAGAGTTCCACCTCCGATTATCACCTTGTTAGTGGAGCGCCGCTGATGCCGGGCAGGCCTACATAGGGGCATTTTGCTTTGAAAGGGGACTACTCATCAGAAAGGTCTCCCATGCTCAGGGTCAACGAGAGCTTACCTTGAGGTTTACTTCTTTGATAGGGGAGAGACACTTTGAGTCGGTGAGGAAAGACTGCGAATGGGGGAAAAGTTTGTACTGCAGATACCTTCTCCGGATGAGAGCATCACAGACCGCATCGAGGGGTTTTTGAATGTGTACACGTATCCTTTTACACTGGGCCCCCTTGATAGGGTTGTTCTTGACTTCTGTCGAAAGTATTAGGTCACTTTGGCGCAGATTCACCCGTCTTTTGGCGGATAGTGTTGATGATGAGGTTCTTTGCGGAGAAGGCAGGGCTTGAATTCACGCTCAGTCATCTTATCAGGCTATACCATCCTTTTTACCATCTAGGTTTGCTAACCTTACAATGCCGGTCGACCACGTCTTTCGTTGTTGATGATGAAGAAGACAGATATCGGGAGCGGATGAGCCGATTCGTCTGAGTACTGACTGTTGATATTATCCTCACGGAGTTCATGACATTCCCTGAGGAATGGAATTTTATACGTAAGTGGCATACTCGTACCTTCGTAATTTTGCTTATGGTACAGACAGGTTCTGTACATATGCCTTCCTTTCCTTTGTTGCAGCAATTTCATGGCCGCCGTACGAGGTCACTGATCTGCAGGGTTGGGCTCCGGAATTGGCGACTCCCTCGACTTATGATGAACGGAAGTGGCGAGCTTTGTCTTGGGATAGATGGAAGGCAGAACATCATGGTACATGTTATGTGATTTGTTCCCTCCTCTTTCATTCGGAAAGGCACTTTCTCTTTCTGCGTACTGACTCTTGTTAATGTAGGCATCGGGGAGTCTCTTGGGGTGAGGCCGTTCCCTTTTAGAGAAGGAGAATGATTCCCAGCACCTGGGCTAAAGAATGATAGCAATGAGCAAGAAATGCCTTTGTAGGGCGACGGTGCTCAGAGCGAGGCAAACATGGGCCGGGGGCCCGGAGTGGAAGTATTGATTGAGCCTGCTGCGCCCGTGAATTTTGGTTTCGGAAAGGCGGTTTCTCCTCCGCTGCTGCCTTCTTTTTACATTGAAGGCTCTTCGAGGGATACTTGAAATCCGGGATCGCATGCACCGAGCGACCGTGCCCCGATCGTGGTCGATTCTTTCGGAGTTGAGGGAGCTAGAATAGCGGATGTGAGCTCGACCTTCGAGGAAGCCCCACAGCTTCACTCTGCGGTGAGTTTTGGCACAGGCCTTTTGAGTTTCGCGCCTTCCCTTCCATATTGGGTTTTCTTTTGCAGGCCTTTGACAATCTTAAGTCCGAGCTGCTTCGTCGTGAGGCTAAGCTGTGGAAAGATCTGGATGGGGAGAAATCCCTTAAGCTACTTTGCGATTAAAGGGAAGTCGAGTTGGCATGCTTACGTTATGAGGCAAGTCGGAGCTTTAGTTGTGAGAGCTACCTGAAGCAGCAGGTAGTTTTTGTTCCGTGCGAGTGTGTGTTCCTTCTTCTAGCTCTTGAGGCTAATATTTCATTTATTTTAGTTGCAGAAAAAGACGGAGGACCTGAAGCACCTTCGGAATGAAGCTGGCCAAGCAAAGCATGAGTATGATGAGTTAAAGGCTCCGGCGGAGGTTCAGGCTTCAGCGGGGAAGGGTGCTCTAGCTAAAGCCTCCACTTTTGAGGTTCAGCTTCGCTTAGCTCGTGATGATAGCTCGGTTTGAACAGATATGATTACGAAGCTCGAGTCTGAGCTTTTGAAGGTAAAGGCTGAGGTTATGGATGCTCAGGCTGAAGCCGTAATGAGCCGAACTAAGGCTGACCAGAAGGTGGCGGTCTATTTGAAGGATGTTGCCGATGCTCAAGCTGATCTGAGAAGGATTCTCGACCGCGAGGAAAGGAGCAAGGAATATTCTCGGTGTAAGTCTCGAAGGAAAACCCTCGAGGAGATCCGTGCTAGGGCTTTGACCTCTAGGAAGAGCTAAAGCGGGCGAGGGCGGACGAACGCGGTGCTCGTTTACTTTTGTCCGATGCCGAGGATAGCGAAGATGAGGCCGACGGGCCATAGTCCCCGAGGGGGACGTAGATTTCACTTTCAGATTCTGTATATAGTACTTTCAAAGTACATTTGTAAATGGAGCTTGTGTTTTTTCGAATATGTGTATAAAAGAAAACCTTGCGGTTTTATTCTTCTACATTTCCTTTTGCCTTGAATTTAGCCAGATTAACTGGTCTTTGAGTTAGAAGGAATGCTTAGATTCATAGTATGGCCCTGAGGCTCATTGAGCTGGCCCGTAGGCTCTTACGTGCTTGGCCGATGCGACCTTATGGTATAAGTCGGCATTCGAGCTCTTACACTTTTGCTCTTAGGCGTGTTTGATCAACTGTTTTGGGTTCAGTCTCTGAGTCGGGTATCGACTCGAGCTCATTTGACCTTGAAGTTTTTGAATTTTAATCTAGCCGTTAGGCTCTTACGCATTGGTTCGGTACGACCTTTTATGTAGGCTGGCGGCAATGGCTCTTACGCTTTGGGTCGATGCGACCTTTTATGTGGGCTAGCGACAATGGCCTTACACTTTGGGTCGATGCGAGCTTTTCTGTGGGCTGGCGACAATGGATCTTACGCTTAAGGTTGATGCGTCCATTTATATATGCTTTATTTTTCCATCGTTAAGGATTTTTTAGATTGTGTTTGCCCGACTCTTCGATGGTATGATAAAAACCTCGATTATGAGTCGTTATGTGGCGATGATCGAGCACCTCGGGAGGTTTGGCTCGGTGGCTGAGTAGCTCGAAGCTTGTAATTTGGAGCTGATATGGTCGAAGCTCTTTTGCCTATATCGAGGGTAGCCTGTTTAACCGGTTCTTTTCGAAGTAGATTCGAAGTAATTGAAGGCCTGTGATTTTGTAGCGATGATCAGGCGTCCCCGAATCGCATTAGTTTGTCGGGTACAGCCACGTGACCGTAGTCATTTGTGTTTGGCCGGAGCTTTTTAGTCCCGAGTGAAGTAGTTCGACGTCTATATCTAGGGTATGCCTTTTAGGAGTCTTACAAGTTCGATATATAGCCTTAACTTTGAGATCGGGTTTATGCCTTTAGTAAGGTCTTATAAGTTTTACATGACTTTGAGGTCTTACAGTTTTGGATAGTTGGTACAAGTATGGTTCATGCCTTTCTTGAGGTCTTACAGATATTGTTGTTGCCTTATACAGGTCTTACAAGACCGAGTCTACCCGCTTGGGGCTTATTGCCTTGGGTTTTTTATAAGTGGTGATTGGATTCAGTCCCCGAGTCATCGAGGGTTCCTTGGCTCAGGAACCATTACTTGTAAGCTTGGTATTGCCTCATTGAGGGCTTATGATTTCGGAGTTTCCGACCCGGAGGCCGTGCGATTTTCGAGATTTTAACGCCAGTCCCCGAGTGATCGGGGCGCTTCTGAGTTTGGAGCCATTTTGTGACTTTGATGTTGCCTCGTTGAGGGCTTATGAGTTTGGAGTTCTGACTCGGAGGTCATTCAGGCAGTCCCTGAGTGTTCGGGATGTTTTTTGGTAGAGGAGCTCTTTTTGCAAAAATACCGAGCTTCTTTGAAACGCAAAATGCATTTTGAAATTATTCGTCGATTGCTTGGTGCAAGCATACATGTCTTTGCTGTTGAGGGTTCCGTTATTCTATGCGGGCACGGTTCGTTCGACAGTTTGGCCCGGTACATTGTTTTTCCTATCGAGACCTTGTTCAGCATATCTTAGCTTCTCCGAGTAGGTGATCTTCCGGGGGAATGCCCCCAGTATTCGAGGTTGATTGCAAGAGAAGCCTCGAATACTTGTTGAGTTTTCCTTAGGTAGCATATAGGTGTTGCCTCATTAAAAACCTTGCCGGTAAAACCCTTCTTGGGATAAAAATCGATCGAAGGGAAAGAGTGCAACGCAGGCTTTTAAAACCTAAAGGCCTTCGAGTTGGGAAGCTCTTCAGCTATTTCAATCAGATACCTGTACTTAGGTTAGTGTAAGATGTAATTAATAAATGGGAGGCGATCATTTGTCACGAGGACGCGGTACGGTCCTTTGCTTCGTTCGGTTCGGATATAGCCGAGGGTGTAGCTCGTTTTCACTATTTTACTGTTTGCTTATCCTTTGGCTATTTCGAAGGTGGAGGTACTGGTGTCGGCGCTACATCATGTACTGCGAACATTTCTCTTACCGCATGCTGTTCCCCGTAGACGGTTTTTATCCCATCCTTTGTCGGGAATTTCATCATTTGATGGAGGGTGGATGGTACTTCTCTCATGCAGTGTATCCATGGCCTTCCAAGCAAGGCATTGTACCTCATGTCACCTTCAATGACATGGAATTTAGCATTTTGGGTTGTGCCGGCCACGTTGACTGGGAGGGTGATTTCCCCTTTTGTTGTTTCGCTCTCCATGTTGAATCCATTGAGGACTCCAGAGGCGGGCACGATTTGGTCGAGTAGCCCGAGCTGCTCTACCACTCTCGACCTGATAATGTTGGCCGAGCTACCTGGATCCATGAGTACACGTTTAATTTGAAATGTATCTACAAGGAAAGAGATTACTAGTGCGTCGTTGTGAGGTTGAGACAAGGTCTCGATGTCCTCTTAGCTTAATGTGAGGGCATTCTCGGGTATGTAACCCCGAGTTCGCTTTTCTCTAGTGATGGATATTTTTGTTCTTCTTTGTCGCCTCTCTTTCCCGTTACTGGTTTTTGGCCTGGTCGCTGAGTAATTCTCAGTGTCGTCCTTTGCTTAGTATTCGGGCTACTTCTTCCCAGAGCTGATGGCAATCATCGGTTCTGTGGCCGTGCGTGTTGTAAAATTCACACAATAAGTTATGATTTCTTTGCGAAGGTTTTGATTGTACAGGCCTGGGCCACCTGGCGTCTTTGATTTTAATGATGGCGAACACGATGTCTGATATGTCGACGTTGAAGTTGTATTCCGACAAGCAAGTTGCCTCCGTTGGCCCCATGTTCCTATCAAATTTGGCTCTACTGACGAGTCCCCGAGGATTCTGACCTCGATCCATCCTTCGTTCATTGCGGGGTATGTTGCGCCTCGGGGCGTTTCTCATGTCTTCGGTGTATGGCTGGTACCTTTTCTTTATTTGGCTTTGGCTCCTTTGCCAAAAGCCTGCTTGGGTACACTGAGCTCGAGGGGGCCCCTAGTTGGTCGTCCTTGACCCTGATTTTCGACTGATATCGGTTGTAGACGTCCGACCAGGTCACGGCGGGATATTCAACCAGATTATGTTTCAGCTGCTTCGAAGCCATCGAGCATCGTTCGTTCAGACCTTGAGTGAAGGCCTGTACCGCCCAATCGTCGGAGACTGGTGGTAGTTCCATTCGTTCCATTTGAAAGAGAGATACGAACTCTCGCAGCATATCATTCTCCCTCCGCTTAATCTTGAAGACGTCTGATTTCGTTGTTGCTACTTTGACGGCACCAACACGTGCCTTTATGAAATAATCCGCCAGCATGGCAAATGAATCTATCGAGTTTGGCAGCAGGTTGTGATACCACATCATTGTCCCCTTAGAAAGCGTTTCCCCGAACTTCTTCAGTAGGACGGATTCGATCTCATCATCCCTTAGGTCGTTGCCCTTCACTACGCAAGTGTAAGCAGTAACATGCTCATTGGGGTCTGAGATTCCGTTGTACTTCGGATGGTCTGGCATTCTGAACTCTTTCAGAATGGGTTTCGGAGCCGATTCCTGTGGGAATGACTTTTGCATGAACTTCTTTGAATCCAGACCTTTCAGGATTGGGGGTGCTCCCGTAATCTGGCCGACCCTGGTTGTAGGTCTCGAACTTTTTGTCGTTGGCTTCTATCTTCTTTTTGCCTGACTCGATCCTCTTTGTGAGGTCCTCAAGCTTTTTTACGATAGCGTGGTCGACAGCCGACCCATTGTTGCTTGACCTTTCTGGTACCTACTCGGCTAGGGGAGCCGTCCCCGGTGCTACCGTGCTGGGAGTTTTCTGCTGACCTTGCAGCTGAGCGATCGCCAGCTGTTGTGCCTGTAACATTTCAAAAATAACATGAAGGCAAACCTCCCGTTCTTCCCTAGCTGGGGTTTTTTGAGCTTTTTGTTGATCTTCTTGGCGTATGCTCCTGTTGGTGTGGGAGCTTATTTCGACATGTTGAGCGTTGCGCGAGAGCACGTCCACGGGAATTGATTCTGGTACATCCTCAGGGTTTCGTGGTGGCACACCAACACCTGGGACGTCAACACTATTTTCCCCATGGTCTTCGAGATTGATGTTTTCACGAGAGTTTACTGAGTTAGACATTTGACCTGAAATGAATGATCTTGGACAAGAAAAAGTGTGAAAGATAACTTGCGTTACGTGTTTAAACCAGCAAGAAAACAATCACTATTTTTAGCCCCACGGTGGGAGCCAAACTTTTTATCGGTGAAAATGGTAATAACAATTAAATTTGATTATGTGGTTTTTAAAATATGTGATCTATTTTTAGGCTGGTTGTTAAGCAATAGATGCTATGTAAAAGGTTAGAAATCAGGATTATAGCTTAAAAATGGTACGATAGTCGAACCAAATGGTTGAGATTGGGGGTCTCGAGCCGTCGATTGTGAGGCCTCAAGGTCGAGATGGATGGCCGATTCGGGGCAGTCGAGAGGGGGATAACAGTTACGAGAGCTATGATGATGGCCCTTTATGATCAATAATAAGCAATAAATGAAGAACAATAAATAGAACAAAATAAATGTAAGAAATAAATGGAAGTAAAATCTTAAGAGAATATGTTAGAGCACAGAGATTATTCTTATGTATTTAGCATTGAGCAACAGATTTTTATTACAAATGACAAGGATTCCCCTTTATATATGAGGGGGAACATAGTACAAAATACATTAATTACAAAGATTTGGGGCAGGTATAGCCACCTAATGCCCTGATAGGGGTCAGGGCTAAACCTCTAGGCTTTGTCAGCCCCAGTCGTGCGCCTAGGGAACATCCCACTTTTTTATCATAGCTGTCGACTTGCACCGTCTCGAGGTTGAACATCGATGGCCATTCGGGGTAAATATCGACCGTAGTCCGGGCCCTTTGGAGAGCTTTGCTTAAGAGGTGCTATAATGGCCGAAAATTGGACCCTGCAATTTTACCGCTTACAGAAATCTTTAGTACCGATATATCGCTGTTCACCACTTCGGTTACAATGTCCAACACAATCACCACCATATGTGCAGCATGGCTTCCAATCATGACCCGATCGGCTAGGCCGTCTTATGTGAGACATCAACCACAATCATAATTTCAATTATAATTTCCAATATAGTCACCACCATGTGTGCGACATGGTGTCCGATCACGACCCGATCTGCTAGGCCGTCTCATGTGAGTCATCAACCACAATCACAATCATAATTCCGATTTAAATTACAATTTCCAGCACAATCACCGCCATGTGTGCATCATGGCATGCGATGACGACCCGATCGGCTAAGTCGTCTCAAATGAGACATCATCCTTTTCTATCAATCATCCCATTTCATACTTCTTGCACATCTCTTCATTTTATTGGCATTAGAGGTCACAATTGTATTATTTCTCTTGGATCGTTGGTCGTGGTTCATACTTCACATTTCATATTTCTCATTTCTCATTTCATGTTTTGTATTTCATGTACACCTTTTCACTTTCAATCATCAGCATGAACTTTCCAACAACAAAGCATTTCTATTCAAGACATTTACGCACACATATGAGCAACTAAGCGTCTGAGGCATCTTAAGATTTCTTACACAATTGTCACTAGCTTTCATTTGAAACATAACATGAAGTCAAGGCATTTAGATATGCAACACATACATTGAACACATTCTCAAAAAGTTGTACAACATAACAAGAGCATTTGAATTACATATTGAACACGGATGTCTTTTGACACAAGCTTATTTGGATAATTGATTAATAATGAGAAACTCGGGACATACAAAGACATTGTGGGGTTCAATTCTAAGAGAAGAGTTTAGCCAACGTACCTCAATTTCGCTCCTTAATGATACTACAATGATCCACTATACTAAGCAACTTCAATCTACAAGAACAATATCCAATAGGAACAATATTGGTAACAAATTCCATAGTTTAGGCCATTTAGACACTTTATCAAATACCTAGTGGGCATAAACATATACATCTCATAACCATAGAATTAGTTAATCCAACTACCACCATTTTCCAACAACTTATCCCACTATCTTTCATAAACAATCTATAACTTCTAACATAACATGCATGACCGTCCATCCACACACAACCAGCAAAATTTCATCAAATAATTACCTTTCAATCTCTACGATGGTTATGATTTAAATTAGGAAATATGGCTTCCAATCACAATCCCATGAGTCCTAATACTTAATTCATACTCATATTTCCATAATAAATCCATGTATGTAAGTCTAAGGGTGTAGGATTACCTTTTGGAAGATATCTTGCAAAACCCTCCATTTGAGTTCTTGAAGAAATTTCTTGAAAATCTAAGGATTCCATGTTTACATTTCATCAACACTAGCATAGAAATGATGGAATTTAACACCACGATAATGGGAATTGCTTACTGATGTACCGTAGAATTTCGGCACTTTTGATACTAATTACATAGACATTAGCTTGTCTTTTAAAGCATTTTTAGTTATTTCTTATGAAGTTTTAGTGTTTTGCAGTGCACGAGACTTAAAGAACCTAGAACAAGGAAAAGAAGACAAAAACCCATAGAATAGCAGAAATAAGGCAGGTCTGTAACCGCAGAAGTGATATAAGGGTCGCAAACCAACCATAGACTGAAGTAGTTTTTCCAACTCTTGAAGAGAGGAATATGCAGCCTATTATGCGGTCGCAAAACGCTTCTGCGGACCGTATAATGACCGCATAAGTGCAAGAGAAAATTCTACGGGAGCACTTTTGCGAAGCAATCTGCGGTTGCATAATCAATATGCGGACCGCATAACGAATCTGCGATGGACAACTGAGCAATTATGCGGTGACTTTGCATTTCTTCAGACCACATACGTGATCTACGACCCATTCTACGGTCGCAGATTTGATCTGTAGGGGTATTTTTGTCTAAATTTGACCCCGACTTTTAGCCCATTATAAATAGATTTACTAGGGTTTTTGTGGGGCATCTTGTCTGAAAAAGAGGCTACATTGAAAGCATTGAATACACCATTATTTTAAAAGCTTTTGAAGAGAGAATCTTTTATCTCTGTAAGCTTTGTGACTTTATTTATTGCTTTGTTCTTGGATTCAAGTATGAATAGCTAGTTTTATATACTACGGTTGTGGACCCTTAATGGGTGTAATGTTAATAGCTGTTTACCATTGAATATATATATATATA
>NW_017670392.1:411597-429728 GCF_001879085.1 Nicotiana attenuata
TATAGGTTGGTTGATATTTATTCATTTCTTATGCTTCATTTATTGTTGGTGGTTGCAAACATTGAATAATTCCATTTTACTCTATCTTTACTTGGAAAAGTGGGTTAGGGTTTTGTAGAATTGAGTATAAAAAATTCAAGGCTTTAAACCTTGTTTAATAGAATCGCTTATGAATAAGTGGGTTCTATTTTGCATAAATTGGTTATTCTTAATTGCAACTCTTTTATATT
Source organism: Nicotiana attenuata (assembly GCF_001879085.1). Classification (NCBI taxonomy): domain Eukaryota; kingdom Viridiplantae; phylum Streptophyta; class Magnoliopsida; order Solanales; family Solanaceae; genus Nicotiana; species Nicotiana attenuata. Next base: position 411,828 of record NW_017670392.1, read on the forward strand.
TGGGAAAATCATAAAAAGAAAATACTACCCAACTATTGGGAAATATTGGATCACTTAGAAACCATTTGCATATCAAAGGACCTTCCATTAGAATTATATATATCATATTAATACCGACAACATTGCAGTCCATTGATTGGGACACAACCTTGGTTTCCTTATTCAAATTAATGACATTCTCACAGCAAAATAGTTATCTTGTTCATTCATAATTACATCATTCTATTTTTAAGCTAAGGGAGTAGAGTTATGACTTAAGTCAAGTTTCCCACTATTCAAGTAACCTTTTCACACCTATTCCCTGTGCGATTCGACCCCAAACTTGTTGGGTTAATATATGTTACACCGACCGCGTTACACTATTTATTTAATTATAATTTGAGCATATCACTTACCTTGAAGAGGAGAGGAGTTGGGGGTCTTTGGAGAGAGGAGGAAGCCCCCAAAATTCGGCCAAGAGAAAATTGGGAAAACGAATCCCTAAATCGGCTTAAAACGGGTACAAAGTTCGAACCGTGAGGAAAACCATGAGATGCGCTAAACTGTGATGAATTCCAGAACCTTCATTTCTTCAGATCTTGATCTGTTCCCAATGGTTGGGGCAAGCGTGTCCAACGGTTGGAGCAACCGTGCACCAACAACCTCAACAAAGCTCAAATCAGTCCGAACCCCGTCCGCGACTCACCCGAGACCCTCGAGACCTTAACCATATATACCAAAACGTCTTAAATTACAAAACAAACTTAATCGCGGCCTTAAACCACATCAAACAATGCCGAAATTACAAATCGCGTCTCAAATCGAATTATGAGTTTATGAATTTTCCAGATTCTATAATTTGCCGAAACATATCAAATCAATCCGGAATACAATAAAAACAACAACATACCCAGTATAATCCCACTTGTGGGGTCAAATCAATCCGGAATGACTTCAAATTTTGCATCAAAGTCAAACTCCGGGAAACTCTTTTCCATCGACAATTTAGTGCATTCTACAATCCTTGATCATATTAGCAAACCTCGGAACAATGAAACCACGGGTTTTGGGTAAAAATTTACGGGGCCTTACAGGCGTGCAAACCGATCACATAAATATCACTCAAAGTCAGGCCCTCGGCCTCACTCAATCATCAATCTCTCCAGTCCCTCGGGCTCACAACGCTTATACTAAGCAGCCATAATAAATGATATGAGATGTGATAATCCACAATAATAGATACTGAGATGTGATATGAAATGATGAATAAGGTTGAGTACATAACTGCAATTTAACAAATAAGTCAACAGCAAGGAATGACCACTATGGGTCCTAACAGTTCCAGCATATAGCTTAAACATGATTTCTAGCATGAATCACAGCTCAAGTGCTCTAACACGTAGAGTAAAGTAAAAAGGTTCAAGTAACATAGCTACATAGTTCCATGGAATCGACTAATTCACAATATCTGTGGTACACGCCCATCACCTAGCATGTACGTCACCTCAAAATAAATCACATAACACGTAGCTTAGGGTTTCATACCCTCAACACCATGTTTAGAAGTGTTACATATCTCGAAAAAGCCAAATCCAATACCGAGCAAGCAAAATGATGCTCCAAAGATGCCATCACGTGCGTACGGATGTCTGACCGGCTCGAAGCTAGCCAAAATCAACTCAAATACGTCAAATAATACCAAAGAAAATAAACCTAATCGACAAAGGTCGAATCTTTAATCAAAATCTCAAAATCGACAAAAAGGTCAAACATGGGCCCACACCTCGGAACCCGACAAAACTCATAAAATCCGATAACCCATTCAATTACGAGTCCGACCATACTAGTTTCACCCAAATCCGACTCAGAATCGATGCTCAAAACGGAAAAATTCACTCTATGAAACTTTGGACAAAACCCTCAATTTTCTTTTTAAAATTCACAATCCAATTACCAAAAATGAAGATATATTCACGAAAAATAACCAAAAACGAGTAGAGAACACCTCCTACAATTCATATGGTGAAAACCAAATAAAAAGTTGCCCAAATCCGAGCTCAGTAACTCAAAATATGACAAAATGAACAAACCCTCGATATTAAATAACTTTGCTCAGCTGTTCTGCCTCGTTTCATATGCCAAATGTTCCTGAAACTCACTTATGATGCCTCCAATGGATTTATTGTAAAATTTCAGTCAAGTAAGGCTTTCGAATCACTCCATTTGGCCTTATAATGAAGGACATACGCCTGAGTCCAAAATCATCATCCGGGCCTAACGGAACCATCAAAACTCCAATCCGAGGTCAAATGCTAAAAAGTCCAACTTGGTCAACTCTTCAAACTTAAATCTTCAATCATGAAGTTCATTCTTCCAAATCGATTCCGAACAACCTGAAAACCAAAAGCGACGATTCACACAAGTCGTAATACATCGTGCATAGATACTCGTGCCCTCAAGCTACCGAGCAAAGTGCAAATGCTCAAAATGACCGGTCGGATCGTTACAATATGATTTAGATTTACAAATCCAAATGAAGAATAAGTACAATATCTATGTAAAAATTAAAATAAATAAAGTCCTAAACTACCATGAACAAGAGGTAGCTTGAATCTGGAACACTGGAACGTCTTCAGTGCAAGGCTTCATCTTCCACAGCTACGCTGCTCCAAGATCTGCACATAAGGTGCAGAAGTGTAACATAAGCACAAATGACCCCATATACTCAGTAAGTATCTTAATTAACCTGGGTGAAGTAGTGACAAGGTTTTAAGTTAAAAGATCTCACTTATTGTTTTTACCATTGCATATGATAAGTAGAAAGAGCAATACAAGAAAAATACACAAGTAATCACATAAAAATGAAACAAGAATACAACTGACAGAGGGCCCCTGAATATCATCACTCCTCAATCTCACAACACAATACGATAAAAGGAATCAAACAAAAGAATAACCATAATACATCTGCTCCATTACGATGCGCAACCCGATCCCACGTATATAATCAACACTATTGTGGCGCGCAACCCAATCCCAATATCAATAAATAATGTTGAGGTATGCAACTCATATATACATATACATATATATATATATATATATATATATATATATATATATATATATATATATATATATATATATATATATATATATATATATATAACACTATAGAGGCGTACAACCAGATCTCAATATACAGTACTATCTTATGAAACCACAACAACAATCAAACGTGGGATAAGTTCACAACGTAACACTAAGAAAACAAACACGCGACATTCAACTAGGTAATACAACTTAGGCAGAGTAGAATGAGCAGTCCAATATCAAAAGCTAGTCTACTGTATATAAAATGACAAACTTCCACAAAGCTTAACACACAACCAATCTAAAAGTCACCCAGTCCGGTTATGCAAATGATAGTAGAACATAAAACGAGTAAACATGTATTCCATGTAGGAATAGTGATCAAACAAATGTGTTCAATATACGAAATAATGTAGCAAGTAGAAGCATGTAACAAGTAAAGACATTTAAGAAGTGAAGTTGTGTGGTAAGTAAAAGCATATAGTAAATGAAGACACGTAGTAAGTGAAAGCACGTAGAAGTAAAGACATGTAGCAGGTTAAGGCATCAAACAATTAACTCATGTGACAATTAGAGGCATGAATTCGAAGAGGACATGCAGCAGAAGTAAATCAAGTAAAAGCATAGGTTTAATGGTAACAGACAAGGTAAAGACATAGCTATAACAGTAGTAGCCCAACACGGAAAAAATTGTGGTAACTTCTAAGTAACCCAAGCGGAAGGCATCACACAAACAACAATCATTAATAGAAACCAAAGTAAAAGGCATTTAAGTGCTTAATGAATGGGTAATCATAACAGGAATCCAACTTCACGGTAATAACCAACAAAACAATCTCATTTCACACCGCATGAAAATAATCATCATGCCAAGTTCATATCAACCGCTGGAAATACCCGTCGTGCCAAACATAGCAATAAGGCCCCAATCATCATCTCTTAATGCGAATAAAAAAGCTCAAATACATGATAACATGTATAGATATAGATTCCTGACAGTACGATCAAGCTAAGTATGAACATGAATCTCACAAATAGCACATTGAATCCTTTTTAAAAAGTCAAATATTCTAACATGATTTCTAACACAGATAATTGAGTTTACTAGTCATAGAGTTAAATGAAGCGTAGGTTAAGGGACCATCAAGTTCAACAAAGGCTCAAAGAAACATATAATTTCTCCCTCCTGAGTAAGGAAACAATAGCACATGCATATGCGCTCGTTACCACGTATATGCATCACCCTGCATGTATTAAACAATATCAATTAGTAGTAAAAATTCCCCCAACAAACATAGACAAGACACTTACCTCATTTCAGAATACAATCAACAATCAGCACGACATTTTCCTTTAAGACAACCCTCCGATCAATTGAATCTAGCAAAATATTGTTCAAATAATTCAAAGCAAGATTTAGAAACTACCCATGAATGAAAAAGGTTAACTTTTAATTATTTTTGAAAAAGTCAACAAACGATGTAACAACCCAGCAGGTCGTTTTGAGAGTTATAGCCCCGATCCCCAATTTACTGCTTCCCCCATATCTATTTCTGCTATTGTGGCTTGCCGGGAGATTTCGTTTTGGTTTTTGGAGAGTCTTGGGACACTTTGTCCCTAAACGAAGGCTTAAGTCTTAGAATTTAAACCATAGTCGGAACTGTGTGAAGACGACTCCTGAATGGAGTTTCGTCGATTCCTTTAGCTCCGTTGGGTAATTTTGGGCTTAGGGCTGTGTCCGGGTGGTGTTTTGGAGGTCTGTAGCTAAATTTAGGCTTGAAATGGCAAAAGTCAAATTTTTGGAGATTTGGACTAGTAGTGGACTTTTTTACATCGGGGTCAAAATATGATTCCGCAAGTTGGAGTAGGTCCGTAATGTTGAATATGACTTGTGTGCAAGAAGTTAGGGTCAATCGGACGTAGTTTGATAGGTTTCGGCATCGGCTGTGGAGATTTGAAAGTTTCAAGTTCTTTAAGTTTGATTTGGAGGGTGATTCGTGTTTTTAGCGTTGTTTGAGGTGATTTGAGGGCTCAACTAAGTTTGTATGGTATCATAGGACTTTTTGGTATATTTGGTTGAGGTATCGGGGGCCTCGGGTGAATTTCGGGTGCTTGACGGAATGAATTTTGGGCTTATGCAATTGCTGAAGCTATCTGAGTTTTGGTGTTTTCGCACCTCTGGTGGGGAGACCGCAGGTGCAGGCTCGCAAGTACGGAGAAGAAAGGGCAGAAGAGGAATGGAGGAGTTCCAGGGATCGTAGGTGCGAGGTGAGTTCTGCATCTGCGATGCCCGTATATGCGCTAGAATGTACGCATAAGCGGTGAAAGACAACAAAAGCGGAAAAGTTTTCGCAGGAGCGGGCGCGCAGGTGCGGCCCATTGCTCGCAGATGAGAACCTAGTTTCTTTAAGTCATTTCCGCGCCTGCGATAGAAATTCCACAGGTACGGCATCGCAGGTGCGATTCTTAGCCCGCAGGTGCGAGATCGCTATGCAGAAAAGGGCTAAGTGGGAGGGCTTGATTTCATTCTCAATTTTGGACCTAGAGAGCTCAGATTAAGGCGAAATTTCAAGGGATTTTTAGAGGAAGCTTGTGGGTAACGATTCTTAACTCCTTTGTGGCTATATCCCACTAATCTATGGTTAATTTCATCATTTAACTAGGGATTTGAGTTGGAAATTTGGGGACAAATGGTAGAAACATCATAGACAAAAAATTCAAGATTTGGAAGGCAATTTGAGGTCAGATTCGAGTAAATCTTGTATGGTTAGACTCGTGAATGAATGGATGTTCATATTTTGTGACGTTTACCCGATTCCAAAACGTGGATCCGGGGGAGGCTTTTTCGGCAATTTTTCCAATTTCTTGCTTTAGCCTTGATTTCATTAGCTTGAGTAGTTTCTTGTAGTTATATTTATGTTAGTTTCTTGTAGTTATATTTATGTTATGTAATTGATGTTGTCTAGATTTGGGCCATTCGGTGTCGGATATTCGTAGGAAGAGCGTCGTTACAGTTTGATTTGAGCTTGGTTCGAGGTAAGTGTCTTGCCTAACCTTGTGTGGGGGAACTCCCCTTAAGATTTGGTAGTGTTTTGATATGTGAGCGCCGTGTACGTGAGGTGACAAGTACGTACACGGGCTAATTGTTGTAAAAACCCGATTTATGCTAAGTAATAACCTGTTTTCCTTCTTATTTAAGTTATATATGCATGTGTAGTATCCTATTAGCTCAGAATAGCATGTCTACTTGTCTTAATTGTTTATCTGAACTTTGTGCACCATGTTTAGTGTATTTCCTGCTTTTTCTTGACTTGAACTTAGTCTAAAATGTAGGCTCTCTTGCTATAAATTTTATTTTCATTGGTTAAGCTGCATATTTACTTTGGGACTACGGAATGGTATTCCGGGAGATCACCCTGTACTGCATATTTACTTAGGGACTACAAAATGGTATTATGAGAGATTTCCCCTGTTATGCATATTTCCTTTGGGACCACGGAATGGTATTCCGGGAGATCCCCCTGCACGATTAAATCTGGGACTACGAGACGGTATCTCGGGAGATCCACTGTTGTTATCTCTGTGTACTGGGCTATTGTATTCTATGATTTCATTCTTGTTAAATTTCGGTCTTTATTTTACATCAATATCTCATTCTGTCTTGTTTTATTATATATATACCAGTAGGGCCCTGACTTGACCTCCTCACTACTCGATCGAGGTTAGGCTTAGCGCTTGCTAGGTACCGTTGAAGTGTACTCATGCGCCCTTCCCTGCACATGTTCTTCGTGTGCAGATCCAGGTACCGCTTATTAGTCGCAGTATCAGTGTGTCGAGATAGCTTTGGAGACTTCAAGGTATATCTATCGCGTCCGCAGACCTCGGAGTCTGTTTCTACTTTTCCCGATGTCAAACACTTCCGGTATTTCATTTTTGTTAGACTTTGGAGTATAGAGATAGTATTTTTCATTTTATATTTTGTGACTCATGATGTTTCGAGTTTTGGGAAAACTGTGTACGTTTAGTGTTTGGTTATTGTATATACCGAGCGGCATTATTATTAGTTATTTAGTATCTAATGCAGTTAGCAATTTAGTTTGTTTCCATTGTTGATAGTTTCCGGAATTTGTTAGGCTTACCTAGTCGTAGAGACTAGGTGCTATCATAACATGTCTTAGAGGGATGTTTGGGTCGTGACAAAAGTCAACCCCGACCCCGTGTGGTCGAATTTTGAGATTCAGACCAAAACTTGAGTACCCATACGCCCCCGAGCCTGGATATGTAATTTGTTTAAAATTCGATCTCAATTTGAGGTCTAAATCTCAATTTTATAAAATTTCTAAATTGTACGCAAAACCATTCTACGCAAAACCCCAATTTTTACTTTTGACATTCATGGATTTGATGTTAATATTCGTGAAAGGTAATTAAAATTAATTGAAAACTAGTTAAATATCCTTACCCATAAATTTGGAAAGAAAATCCTCTTCAAAAATCGCTTATGTGGAGTTTGGGATTGAAAAATAGTGTTAAATGAGCTAAGTCCTACTTTTTTCCTCTTTTACCCAGCTGTAGGTATCGCAATTGCGAGCTACCATCGTAAAAGTGACCAGTGCATCAGACCCTAAGTAGTCGCAATTGCGATAAAAGATTCGCATTAGCGATTACCCCCCTTGTGCGCATTTGCGAAGCTGGCTAACCTTCCTTGGTGTCGTAAATGCGACAGGTACATCGCATTTGCAGAGCTCCAACAGTCCACATTTACGATCAAAACTTTGCATTTGCGAAGTGTCCATTCCCCAGCTCCCTTGGCAGATGTGAGCAGTCACTCACAAAAGCAAGGCTTGCGTTTGCGGGCAATATTCTCAAATTTGTGAGATCTACAAGTTGACACCAGCAACAACTATGCATCAGTTGTTCCAAACTCATCCGCAATGCACCCAAAGCTCACCTGAACCCCTCAAGCTCCAAACCGTACATGAACACAAATATAATAATATCCTAAAAACTTGCTCGCTACCTCAAATCATCAAAACAACATCAAATAATATGAACCGATATCAAAACTCAAAAATTTCAATATAAAACCAATTTTCATACTAAACAAAATAGTCATTTAATTATTTCCTTAATATTTACTACATTAAAGTCAACTAAAAATTTAGTTATTAAAGTTTTCCTCTCAAAAAGTCCTAATAATTAGGACATCAAAATAATTAGGAATAAAGTGGTACATGACTCTAATAGCGGAGAGAAAAGCAATCCTTCAGTAGTGGGAAGAAATCATGGGCGAATGAAGTGGAAGAAGATGAAGCAACACGGAAGAAGGCTTCAATTTGGGATAACTTTGATATTTTAAAATTCTCAAATGACGGCTTCAAATTAGAGTTTGTTCCTCTAGCAAATCAAGGCGAGAATTCAATTGTAGAAATTGAGATGGAAGATATTACATTTGTAATAGAAATTTTGGAGGAATTCAGTTGTATGTTATGTGCTAGGTAGACATCCTCCCTTTGCCGTTAATCAAGGGAATGTGCAGAGACTGTGGGGAAAACATGGGATTAAGAAGATAGTCATGCTTAAAAATGGGATTCCCCTACTCAAAATAGAAAATGCCATGGGGAAATATGAGGCAATATAGGGAGGGATATACCATTTCGATAATAAGCCCTTCATAGTTAAAGCTTGGAACCCTGAAATGGAGTTTACTAGAGAAGAACTCTACACAATTCCTATTTGGGTTAAATTTCCAATAATAGAGTTCAAGTATTGAAGCCCTAAAGGTTTGAGCAAAATAGGCAGCCTTCTAGGCAAGCCGTTGATGGTTGATCGAAATATAGAGAAGAAGGTTGGCTTAAGCTTTGCTAGACTATATGTGGAAGTGGATATGAATGCAAATTTACCAGATGTTGTGTTGTTTAGGAATGAAAAAGGAAACGTGATAGTGCAAAAAGTAGCTTATGAATGCAAGCCAACATTATACTACTTTTGCAAAAAATATGGACTTGTAGAGGGGTATGTAGGAAGAAGAATGCTCCTAAGCCTGTGCACAAGGAACAAGAGAAACTATCAGTACACCAACAAGAATATCAGGATAGAAACAATATCAAGGGGAAACAAGTTACTGAACAATTACAGGGAAGTCAACATGAGCCACAAGCAAAAAATGGTTGGGTTACTCCAAAGAAGACATTGAAAAGCCAAAAGACTAAAGAGCATCAGGTTGCTAAAAGGAACTCTTTGCAGGAAATACATCAAGTAGGAACTACTGAGCCAACAATACATATTGCAGAGGGTACTAACAAACTCAAGCATATGCTACAAGAAGTGTGGGAGCGCAATCCATCCACACTCTGAGAATGGATAACATCCTTGTATGGAATGTAAGATGGCTGAATGGCCCTCATAAGAAGAAAGAGATTAAACTCTTCGGCAATGAAGAAAAGGCAGGCTTAATTGGTCTGCTAGAAACAAAAATAATGAAGGAGAAAATGGAACAAGTAGCAAGTATAGTGTTCAATGGCTGGAAGTATACTACCAACTTAAATACACAACACAATGGAAGGATATGGATGACATGGAGGCTTGACTTCTACAAAATTACTCCAATTAGTACTACTGTACAGATGGTTACATGTGAGGTATAGTACATACCTCTCAAATTGCACTTTGTCAACCCCTTTGTTTATGCTTTTAATACGAGGGAGGAGATGAGAGATTTATGGAATAGCATAGTTAGAAATTGTACTGGTTATACTGCGCCATGGATGCTAATAGGTGATATCAACTTTCTACTCACAATGGAGGATATCATTGGAGGTAATCTGGTTACTTGGAATGAAGTTATGGATTTTCAGAACTGTATTGAAACTTGTGGGCTCGTTGAATTTCCATATCAATGGAGTAGATACATCTGGAATGATAGGCATGAACAACGGATCTACTCCAAGATTGATTGGGTTTTTACGAATAGGGAATGGCTTGACTTAATGCCTCCAAGTAGGGAAAAATTCCTCTTAGAAGGCATCAGCGATCATTGTCCGGTAAAAATAACAGTCAACGATGATAAATATAAGTAAGATAATCCTTCAAGTACTGCAATATTTAGGGCCAACATCCTCTATTCAACGACAAGGTGCAGGGTTGTTGGGAAACTAATATTGATGGCTGCCAGATGTTCTAGGTGGTAAGGAAACTAAAGCTGCTGAAAAAAGAGTTGAAGAACCTAAATAGACAGTATGTCAGGAATATTGAAATAAAGGCTAATGAGGATAGAGCAGCACTAAAACTTGCACAAAGTCTCCTACAAACAGACCCACTGAACTTAGAGTTTCAATTGATGGAAAGGGAGAAATATCAAGAGACCAGACACTTATTCTATCTTGCAAAAATATACCTACAACAGAAGAGTAAAGCTAAATGGATAAAAGTAGAGGATGACAACACTAGGTAGTTCCACGCAGCCATCAAACATAAAAACTTAAACATGCCACCACACAGCTGAAGGAGGCAAATGGTCAGTGGTAGTCAGATCCAGAAGCTATTGCTCAACTATTTGTAGACTTTTATCAGGACCTAGTGGGTAAGAGAGCAACTTCAAGAGCAGCATCACTAAAAGGCATTCTATGTAATGGGCCAATACTGACATCTGAGATTCAGCTTAACTTCCTCAAGCCTTTTGAGGACAAGGATGTCAAGATAACAGTTTTCCAAATAGACAACAACACGATCCCAAGGCCAGATAGGTTTGGCAGTGGCTTCCTTAAGACTGCTTGGAGTATTATAGGGAAAGACATCACAGGTGCAATAATAGAATTCTTTAGGACCGGTAAATTGATAAAGCAACTGAATGCTACAAACATTGCTTTAATTCCAAGAGTGAGTGCACCTGAGTATGCTAATCAGCTTAGGCCAATTGCTTGTTGCAATGTGCTATAAAAAGGAATCTCCACGATGAAATGCAATAAGCAGATAATCAGTATACCTGTGTACAAGGAAGATTCATGCTACATATTGTCCTCATTTTTCATGATACACTGAGGCATTATAATAGGAGAGCCTCGCCAAAATCCTTGATAAAATAGACTTAAGGAAGGCTTACGACATGGTAAATTGGGAACTCCTACATGAAGTGCTGATAGGATTTTGCTTCCCAGGAAGATTCACACATTTGATCATGACCTGTGTGACTTCCCCTAAGTTTACGGTGAATGTCAATGGATCAAGCTATGGTTACTTTGAAGGTAAACGTGGACTAAGGAAATGTGACCCATATCCCCTCTACCGTTTGTCCTAGTCATGGAATACCTATCTAGAACCCTTAAAAGCATGAGTGACTTATCGGACTTCAAACACCATCCCATGTGTAAGCAACTCAAATGAACTCACTTTATTTTTGCCGATGAATATAATTTTCTGTAAAGGTTATGTAGGATCAGCAAAAAGGGTAATGGACCTTGGCACATTTTAGCAAAGTCTCCGGTTTAGTTGCTAACATGGAGAAATCCAATATCTTTATGGCTGGTGTTGATGACTAGATAAAGGAGCAACTACTAACAATAACACGGTTTTCGCAGGGGTCTTTTTCCATTATATACCTTGGCCTTCCACTGTCCCCAAAAAAAATGGAGCAAAATGGAGTGTTATCAGTTGATAGAGAAGATTACAAGTCGAATCAACTACACATACTGCAATGAGCTTTCATACGCAGGAAGACTTCAGGTGATTAATGCAGTGTTATTCTCAATCGACAACTTCTGGAGTTCCATCTTTATACTGCCGCAAAGTGTATTGAATAAAGTAGATAGAAAGTACAAGGACTACCTTTGGGGCAGTTTAGAGGAGAAAAGGAAAATATCACTTGTATCCTGGAAAAAAACTATGCTAGCCAAAGAAGTGTGGAGGCTTAAACATAAAAGGATGTAGGAATTGGAATATAACATCAATTGGAAAGCTAATATGGAAATTAGCAGAGAGTAAAGCTACACTTTGGGTAAAGTAGATTCATGGTATATATATGCAAACTGACGCAAACATATGGACACACAAAGCTCCTCATGACTGTAGGTGGTATTGGAGAAAAGTCAATTTCCTCGAAAGAAGACATGAAGGGATGGTATGATCATGGGACATACAAACTCACTTCTAGTGGTAACTACTATATTACAAGTAGACTGAGCTTATTTTGAATGCAATAGCACAACTAAATGTCACGACCCCAGTTCACCCTCCATGAACATGTCGTGATGGCACCTAGTTCCTACAACTAGTAAGCCTAACAGTGCGGAATAACAATTTAACATTTGCGGAATAATTCATTAAAATTGAACATACGGAAATAACAACAGTATATAAGGCCACTCGGCCTATACAACTCAAAATATGCGGAAGTCTACAACTAAATCCCAAAAACCCGGAAACTCACGGGAAAAATAGGCTAATAGAATGTAGTAAACTGCTCTACACTAGAATGTCTAAACAACATGAATGGAAAGAAAAGGAACTATCTGCTAAAGCCGGAATAGAGTAGAGACTCCTGGTCTGCGAACGTAGCAGATATACCTCAAGTCTCAGCTAGGACTCTCCAGCACGAGGATGATACGTCTGGGAGGAAGTACCTGGATCTGCACATGAAAAATATGCGCAGGAAGGGCATGAGTATACCACAGCGGTACTCAGTAAGTGCCAAGCCTAATCTCTGTTGGGTAGTGACGAGGAAGGTCGGGGCTCTACTGAGATAACATAATAAATAATGAGATAACAAAAATAGTTTAAATAAAGTCTACAGCGAGAATCTAGACCGGGAAAATAAGGAAGAACAGTAATAGAAAGCAAAGGTAACAATACACGGAAAACTGGCCTCAACAAGGAATAGTAGCCGGGGGATCTCTTGGTATCCCGAGGATCTCTTGGTATCCTCATCATAACACTGGGGATCTCTCGGTATCCCGAGGATCTCTTAGTATCCTCAATAAGTAAGTCGGGGATCTCTTGGTATCCTCAATAAGTAGACCGGGGATCTCTTGGTATCCCAATATATATATATAGAAACACATGTGCCAGGGATCTCTTGGTATCCCGCACCTTCAGTCCAGAATATCTCAAGTACAGGGGGATCTCCCGGGAAGCCGTCCCGTAGTCCCAAATTAAACACACAACAAGAATGATTCAATAATCTCGGAACAATGCTAAAAATCAGGACACGAAGTAGTAAATTATAGCCTAATATGCTTCACAGAGTACAAATAGCACAGTTAAAGCAAATAAGCAAGTACGCCAGCTAAACATAAGTCTCTACGCTAGCACAGGTACAAACTTACAGTTAAAATGAACAAGTAAACAAGAAATCTCAATTTAAATACTTCAAGTAGAAACGGATTTACAACAATTAGCTCAAGTACGCGCTCGTCACCTCACGTACGGGGCATTCAAATATTCAAGATCATATCCTAAGGGAAAAAGGTCCCCCACACAAAGTTAGACAAGCCACTTACCTCGAACCGGCTCAATATCAACTAGAAACCACGCTCTTGCCACGAGTATCCGACGCCAAATGGCCCAAATCTATTCAATTCAATTACACATTGTAAATAACATCGCAAACACCTGGTTTTGCTATTAAATTCAAAGCCATGACGTGAAATTAGGTGAAATGACCAAAATGCCCTTCAGGCCAATGCCTCGGAATCAAATAATTTTCACATTTTTAGAACCCTCGTACCCTGACGAGTCTATTACTGCCCAGGGATTTCCGCTTCTGCGGACAAGTGACCGCTTCTGCGGTCCCGCTTTTGCGGAACACTGGCCGCTTTTGCGGCTTCCTTTAAAATCCCAGCTTCCGCTTCTGCGGTTCCCATCTCGCAGAAGCGGATCCGCTTCTGCGGAATTCCTACCGCTTCTGCGATTCCCTGGAAGGTGACCAAAAATCGATTCTGCGAAGCCAAGGCCGCTTTTGCGGCTCCGCTTCTGCGGTTCCCAAGCCGCAGAAGCGAAAAGATACCAGAAGCAGCAGAACTGCTACCTCTTAACTTCCAAACTTCTTCCGTTAACCACCCGAAATCATCCCGAGGCCCCCGGGACCTCAACCAAAAGCACCAATACCACCTAATACCTTAATCAAACTTGTACAAATCTTAAAAACACCTAAAACAACACCGGAAACCCGATTAAATCAAGGATTCAAGCCTAGGAACTTCAATTTCCAACAAAACACGCTTTCGATCAAAAACCTACTCGAACCTCGTCCTAATGACCTGAAATTTTGCACACACATCCCAAATGACATGACGGAACTGCTGTAACTTCCGGAATTCCAATCCGACCTCGGATCAAAAACTCACTATTGGAGCGGAAACTTCAAAAATTCAAACTTCGGCATTTCAAGCCTAAATAAGCTACGGACTTCCAAAATACATTCCGAACACGCTCCCAACCCCGAGGTTGTCTTCACACTGTTCCGACTACGGACCATTTTTCAACACTTAAGCTCTCATTTAGGGATAAAGTGTCCCAAAACACTCCAAAACTTAACACCGAACGTCCCGGCATATCAAAATAGCAGAAATGAACTTAGGGGAGCAAGTTAATGGGGGATCGGGGCGTAAATTCCAAAAATGACCGGCCGGGTCGTTACAAACTCCTATTACAATAAATCAAAGCTATGCCTGTACTATGATGCCAGAGAATATGTCCAGCTTGCTGTTATATTTTTCATTCTTAATCTATCCGGGAATTAAGATATCAACTAAGATCACAGAAATAAATTTACAAGGATTGTCCATACTATGATTTGATATCAGATATACTAACTAACTATCTCTAGTTTTTTTTTTGTTAATAGAGCCGTAAGCGCAACTCTAACAGAAAACATTAAAACTCCCTCTGTCCCAATTTATGTGGCGAAGCTCGGATTTCGAGTTAAACTTCTTAATTTTTACCGTGAATTCAGACATAAAATCTTTAAAATTTTCAAATAAAATTGATGTATTTGGTCTTACTGTAAGTCATACTCCCTTTGTTTCAATTTATGTGAACCTATTTCTTTTTTTGTCCGTACAAAAAAGAATTACTACCTCTTTTCATATTTGGAAACGATTTACCTGTATGCAATAATTTATAGCCGCACAAAATATATGTGCCTCATTTTACACCACAAGTTCAAAAGTTTTTTCTTTTGTTGGAATAATGCATAAAATCCTCCCTGAAATATACCTGAAGTTGCTTCGACACACCTTACCTTTGCGGGGGTTCTATTACCACCCTGAACTTTTTTAAAGTGGAATAAATGTCACCCTAGGTGCTGACGTGGCATAGAGAACCAAACAATTACAAGCGGTGAAATACACACGCGGCCACATGTAATTTAGTATTTTTTTAAAATCTATTTCATTTTATTCCTTTTTCTTTTCTTTTTAATTCGAAATGTAATGAAAATATTATTTTGTATTTAGAAAAATGAAAAGGACAATTATTTTTGTATGAACTTGAAAAATTATTAGAGGTGTTGAGAATATTTCAGACGTCATTGAAGTTTAAAAGTTGAGATTCAAATGCTAAATTAATTCTAAATCCATAGTTGTAGAAGAGATTTGAAAATGAAAAACGAATTTCTAATCCACCATTGTTGAACCTTGAAAAAGCTTAAAGAACAAAAAAATGGGTTTGTCAAAATTCTTGGTTCTTGGCCAAATTGATCACTCGGGTAAAATGATGATGTTGTTGTGAAGTTGTAATCGAAATTTGAGCTTNCGATCAAAAACCTACCCGAACCTCGTCCGAATGACCTGAAATTTTGCACACACATCCCAAATGACATGACGGAATTGCTGTAACTTCCGGAGTTCCAATCCGACCCTCGGATCAAAAACTCATATTGGACCGGAAACTTCAAAATTTCAAACTTCGGCATTTCAAGCCTAAATATGCTACAGACTTCTAAAATACATCCCGAACATGCTCCCAACCCTGAAATCACCTAACGAAGCTAACGGAACCATCGGATTTCCATTCCGAGGTTGTCTTCACGCTGTTCCGACTACGGACCATTTTTCAACACTTAAGCTCTTATTTAGGGACAAGTGTCCCAAAACTCTCCAAAACATAACACCGAACGTCCCAGCATACCAAAATAGCAGAAATGAACTTAGAGGAAGCAGTTAATGGGGGATCGGGGCGTAAATTCCAAAAACGACCGGCCGGGTCGTTACATCCTCCTACACTTAAACATTCGTTCGTCCTCGAACGAGCATAGAGAACATACCTGAGGTAGAGAAAAGATGAGGGTACTGGCTGCGCATATCCTGCTCGGTCTCCCAAGTCGCCTCCTCAGCCGGCTGACCCCGCCACTGAACCTTCACTGAAGCGATGTTCTTTGACCTCAACTTCTTGATCTGACTGTCAAAAATAGCCACTGGCTCCTCAACATAGGATAGATCCTTGTCCAGCTGGACTGAACTGAAATCCAACCCCGTGATATCTCCGGAGCATCGAAACATGAAATACCGGATGAACTCCGGCCAAACTGGGAGGTAAGGCAAGCTTATAGGCAACCTCCCCAACTCGCCTCAAGATCTCAAAAGGGTCAATAAACCTCGGACACAACTTTCCTTTCTTCCCAAACTGCATGACTCCTTTCATAGGCGAGACCCGAAGTAGAACCCGCTCACCAACCATATATGAAACATCACGAACCTTCCTGTCCGCGTAACTCTTCTGCCTGGACTGGGCTGTACGGAGTCTATCCTGAATCACCTTAACATTCTCCAATGCATCCTGAACCATCTCTGTGCCCAACAGCCTGGCCTCGCCCGGCTCCAACCAACCCACCGGAGATCTGCACCTCCTACCATATAAAGCCTCATATGGCGCCATCTGAATGCTGGACTGATAGCTGTTATTGTAAGCAAACTCCGCCAGTGGCAAGAAATGATCCCAAGACCCTCCGAACTCAATCACACACGCATGGAGCATATCCTCAAGAATCTGAATAGTGCGATCGGACTGTCCGTGCGTCTAGGGGTGAAATGCTGCTCTCAACTCCACCCGAGTGCCTAACTCCTACTGCACGGCTCTCCAGAACCGCGATGTAAACTGAGTACCTCTGTCTGAAATGATAGAAACTGGAATACCATGCAAACGGACGATCTCCCTAATATAAATCTCCGCCAACCGCTCCGATGAATAAGTGGTACACACAGGAATGAAATGAGCGAACTTGGTCGGCCGGTCCACAATAACCCAAATGAAATCAAACTTCTTCAAGGTCTGTGGAAGTCCAGATACAAAATCCATGGTGATGCGCTCCCATTTCCACTCCGGAATCACTATCTGCTGGAGCAACCCACCCGGGCGCTGGTGCTCATACTTCACCTGCTAGCACTTGAGGCATCTAGAAACATAACCAACTTCCTTCTTCATCCGCCTCCACCAGTAGTGCTGCCTCAGGTCCCGGTACATCATCGCGGCACCCGGATGGATGGAATACCACGAACTATGGGCCTCTGCTAGAATCATCTCTCGAAGACCATCAACATTGGGCACACAAATTTGGCCCTGCATCCTCAATACTCCATCATCTCCAATGGTCACATCCCTGGCATCTCCACGCCGAACCTTGTCCCGAATGACAAGCAAATGAGGGTCATCATACTGCCGCTCCCTGATACGATCAACTAAGGAGGACCGGGAAACCACACAAGCTAGAACTCGACTGGGCTCCGATAGATCCAATCTCACGAACTGGCTGGCTAAGGCCTGAACATCCATCGCCATAGGCCTCTCTGAAGCTGGTAAATATGCCAAACTCCCCAAACTCTCCGCCCGGCAACTCAA
>NW_017670392.1:431511-498084 GCF_001879085.1 Nicotiana attenuata
TAAATCTCGGAACAATGCTAAAAATCAGGACACGAAGTAGTAAATTATAGCCTAACATGCTTCACAGAGTACAAATAGCACAGTTAAAGCAAATAAGCAAGTAAGCCAGCTAAATAAAAGTCTCTACGCTAGCACAGGTACAAACTTACAGTTAAAATGAACAAGTAAACAAGAAATCTCAATTTAAATACTTCAAGTAGAAACGGATTTATAACAATTAGCTTAAGTACGCGCTCGTCACCTCACGTACGAGGCATTCAAATATTCAAGGTCATATCCTAAGGGAAAAGGTCCCCCACACAAAGTTAGACAAGCCACTTACCTCGAACCGGCTCAATATCAACTAGAAACCACGCTCTTGCCACGAGTATCCGACTCCAAATGGCCCAAATCTATTCAATTCAATTACACATTATAAATAATATTGCAAACAACTGATTCCGCTATTAAAATTAAAGCTAGGGCGCAAAAATAGATAAAATGACCAAAATGCCCCTCAAGCCAATGCCTCGGAATCGAATAATTTTCACATTTTTAGAACCCTCGTACCCTGACGAGTCTAACCATATAAAAATCTCCCAAATCGGAGGTCAAATGCCCACTCAAAACTCAATAGTTTAGGTAATGAAGTTTTACCCCAAATTATCCAATTTTTTATCCTAAATTCGAATTCCGATGATGTATTTAACTATATAATGATGAAATATAGCAAGAAGGGACCAAAGAAACATTACCCAGTGATCTTCACTTCAAAACCCACTCGAAATCGCCTTAAACCGAGCTCTCAATTGATTTTGCAAACTTATGAAATTAAACCCTCGACATTTCTATTTCTGCCCAGGGATTTCCGCTTCTACGGACAAGTGACCACTTCTGCGGTCCCGCTTTTGCGGAACACTGGCCGCTTCTGCGGCTTCCTTTAAAATCCCTGCTTCCGCTTCTGCGGTTCCCATCTCGCAGAAGCGGATCCGCTTCTGCGGAATTCCTACCGCTTTTGCGGTTCCCTTGAAGGTGGCCAAAAATCGCTTCTGCGAAGCCAAGGCCGCTTTTGCGGCTCTGCTTCTGCGGTTCCCAAGCCGCTGAAGCGAAAAGATACCAGAAGCAGCAGAACTGCTACCTCTTATCTTCCAAACTTCTTCCGTTAACCACCCGAAATCATCCCGAGGCCCCCGGGACCTCAACCAAAAGCACCAGTACCACCTAATACCTCATTCAAACTTGTAGAAATCTTAAAAGCACCTAAAACAACACCGGAAACCCGATTAAATCAAGGATTCAAGCCTATGAACTTCAATTTCCAACAAAATACGCTTTCGATCAAAAACCTACACGAACCTCGTCCGAATGACCTGAAATTTTGCACACACGTCCCAAATGACATGACAAAACTGCTGTAACTTACGGAATTTCAATCCGACCCTCGGATCAAAAACTCACTATTGGACCGAAAACTTCAAAATTTCCAACTTCGGCATTTCAAGCCTAAATAAGCTACGGACTTCGAAAATACATCCCGATCACGCTCCCAACCCCGAAATCACCTAACGAAGCTAACAGAACCATCGAATTTCCATTCCGAGGTTGTCTTCATACTGCTCCGACTACGGACCATTTTTCAACACTTAAGCTCTCATTTAGGGACTAAGTGTCCGAAAACTCTCCAAAACTTAACATCGAACGTCCCGGCATACCAAAATAGCAGAAATGAACTTAGAGGAAGAAGTTAATGGGGGATCGGGGCGTAAATTCCAAAAATGACCTGCCGAGTCGTTACACTAAAGCATAGATTTGTCACATGGTTGGTTGTTCAAGGTAGATTACTCACAAAGGAGATATTGCAAAAACTGCATATTCCTGTAGAGGACTCTAGTTGTTGCTTATGTGATGACTAGGAAAATGAGACAGTTCAACACCTATTTGTTGACTTACAAAACCCCAAGACCTCATGCAAGGTCTTCTAAATTGGATGGGATTGCACGTGCAAGCTGCAGAGGTGCAGCAAGTACCGGAAGAAATCAACAGAAAGCATTGGAAGAGATTCAAAAATGAGGTAGCAGCTGCATTATGGGAAGCCATGATAT
The DNA here is from genome assembly GCF_001879085.1 of Nicotiana attenuata. Lineage (NCBI taxonomy): Eukaryota > Viridiplantae > Streptophyta > Magnoliopsida > Solanales > Solanaceae > Nicotiana > Nicotiana attenuata. The sequence goes on from NW_017670392.1 coordinate 433,593, forward strand.
ATCATATCAGGAGAGTTAGGAATAGGAAATTATTTGAAGGAGTAATTATACATACATAGTTGATAGTTACACAAATTGAGAAGGATATAGTCGAGAGGATAGATTTGTTTTCACGCTCAAAGAGAGCACGACTCTACTGTTAGTGAGGAGTTAGGTTCTTTGTAGGTGTATTGTTTAATTGTTGTTATCAATGGTAATATTCATAGTTGTTACAAAAAAAAATCAATCAAGTTTACTTTATACAATTCAAATAGTTCGTTTATTATTTATTTTTTCTTACCTTCCACATACATAGAAATTAGCAATATGTATTTAATAAAGTATTTTAAATATCCGTTCAATGTGGTGTACTTTTCTACAAATAAAGTATTTAAACTATCATATATACATCGATTATATATAATTATCTACCTCAAAATATACTTATGTGATTAAGTGTAGTTCATGTTTTTGACTATTTATAATATTAACCAATTCTAAGCATTTTAAAATTGTGAGTACTATGAAATATATTAAACCCACGTTTTAAAATAATATGGGAAAACTTTATGAAAAATAATAAAAACATCAATATGCAGCTCACATAAGGTAAAATACTCTTAAATTAATCAATGGGAAAATTATAAATTAATTATTTATTTAACATTTAAAATAACTAAAATTTTAATTAGTAAATGACTCTTTATTTGAATTATGTATGATATTTTTATATTTAAAATTTTAAATCTGTGACGACCCGACCGGTCGTCTCATGAGTTACCGCTCTGTTTCCCCCATTTCTGCTTCTTTATGCTTTGTTATCCGTGTTTTGGTGGTATCTGGTTGGTCGGATTGGATTCGGATTGGTTTTGGTGAAGTTTGAGACACTTAGTCTCTTTTAAGGAAGTTTAAGTTGGAAAAGTCAACCGGATATTGACTTATGTGTTAGAGGGCTCAAATGTGAGTTCCGATGGTTCGGTTAGTTTCGGGAGGTGATTTATGGCTTAGGAGTGTGATCAAAATGGGTTTTGGAGGTTTGGAGTAGATTTAGGCTTGAATTGGCGAAGTTGATATTTTGGCGATTTCCAGTTGACGGGCGAGATTTTGATATAGGGGTCGGAATGGAATTCCGAGAGTTGCAGTAGCTTCGTTATGTGATTTGGGATGTGTGTTCAAAATTTCAGGTTATTCGGACGTGGTTTGGTTGGATTTTTGATCAAAAGCAAAATTCAGAAGATTTTTAGAAACTTAGGCTTGAATCCGAGGTGTTTTGGTTGATTTAGTGTTGTTTGAAGTGTTTTGATGATTGGAACGAGTAAGACTAAGGTATTGGAATATGTTTGTGCTTTTGGTTGAGGTCCCGGGGGCAAGTTGCTGCTTCTGATATTTTCACACCTGCGGTTTGGGGATCGCAGGTGCGGCATCTCGTATGCGATGGGATGGCCGCAGATGCGGATTTGAAGGGAGGAGTCAGAAATCGCAGATGCGGTAGAAGGACCGCACCTGCGGAGCTGCAGATGCAGCGAGTGGACCGCAGATGTGGTAATTGGTCCGTTAAGTGATTTCCACATATGCGGAGGAAAGACCGTAGAAGCGGGTATTGTGCCGCAGATGAGAAAAAGACTGGGCAGAACATATAAGTTAATTCATTGCGCTAGTTTGAGCTATTCCACCATTTTTAACTTCGGCTTGAGATCTTTTGGACGAATTGGAAGAGGGATTTCAAGAGAACTTCGTTAAGGTAAGGATTTTGGACCTAAAACACAATTCTATGGTAGTGTTTCATGAATTTAGGCCTGTAATTAAAGGAATTAAAGGGCAAAAATGGAGGATTAGGGCTTGAGTTTAAGAGGCCTTTAACTTGGGATTTGAAGAGTCATTTGGACTCCGATTTTAGTATTTTTGATATGTATGAACTCGTGGGGACATATGGAATCCGTTTGTATGAAAATTTTTGAATTTCGATACGTGGGCTCGGAGGTCGGGTTTTGGTAATTTCGGGATTTGTGCCCTTTATTGATTGTTTTCGCTTGGGCTTTGTTCCCTTGGCATATTTTGATGTCCTCGTTGATTTTGGATAGATTCGACGTGCGTGGAGGCCAATTCGAGGGGCAAAGGCGTCGCGAGCTAGAGATTTAGCCGGTTTGAGGTGAGTAATGATTGTAAATGATGTCCTGAGGGTTTGAAACCCCGTATTGCACATCGTAGTGCTATGTTGACGTGAGACACACGCTTGTTTGACGAGCGTGGGGTCGTACACTATTGGGGATTGTGACTTGGTCCGTCTCGGTTGATGATTTTACCGCGTATTTGACTGATATTTATTTGCTATCATTATGATTTGGGCTGAATGCCATATTTGGGCTTCGTGCCAACTATTTGAACCCTTCGGGGATTTTTATTGATATTTCCTCACTGTTTTGACTTACTACTTGAACTCAGTCATGTTATTTTCCACTGTTTTACTACTCAGCCATTTTACTCAGTTTTGAGACTTAAATGATATTTTAAATGATGTTTTGGGATGAGAAACACTGTTTTACTATTGCCCGAGGAGCTTGTGAGTATTTTTGACTGAGTAACGCCGAGGGCCTATGTTGTGAGGAAACATAGATACTGATTTGAGGCCGTGGGCCCGAGATATGTATGCCACGAGGTGGCTTGATTGATATGAGGCTGAGGGCCTAGATTTGATGCCACGAGATGGCTTGTTATTGCGCTTGGGACGTAAGGGGCCCCTCCAGGAGTCTACACACCCCCAGTGAGCGCGGGTACCCAATGTGATATGAGTTTGAGCCCGAGGGGCTGTTATTGTCCTGAGATGTTGCCCGAGGGGCGGATGTGGTGATATTGTGCCCGAGAGGCGAGCTTCTATTTATTTACTGTACATTAATTGTCTGTCAATTACCTGTTTACTTGTTGAAAGAGGATTTTACTTGTCTTTTAACTGGTTTACTGCTTTTAAATGATTTTACTGCTTCATTATAGAATGCCTTGTGCCTTGCGTGTTTTCATACTTTCAGTCATTATTTACATTTGTTACTCACTGAGTTGGAGTACTCACTTTACTCTCTGCACCCTGTGTGCAGATTCAGGCGCATCTGGTCCCGCTCCCGAGTGCTGATTTCTCCATATTCAGGCGGGCTTTCGGAGATTACGAGGTAGCTATTGCCGTCTGCAGCCCCGTGTCTCTACTCCTTTATCGTCTCTATTTCCCTTCAGACATTTTACTAGTTATGGATTTATCTGAATTCTATTATGACTGTTAGATGCTCATGACTAGTGACACTCCGGTTACGGCTGTGTATGGGTGATTCTTCCGCGCGTTTATGTTATTTTCGACTATTTCAGATTTATTTTATCATGTTTAAACTGTTCTTAAATGCTTATCTGTTGAAAATTTGAAATGGGAAGTGTCGGCTGGCCTTGTCTTCATGAGAGGCGCCATCACGACCGGGTTCGGGGTTAGGGTCGTGACAAGTTGGTATCAGAGCCTAGGTGACAAGTTGGTATCTGGCGAACTCCCAAACTAGCCAACTGATGAACTTCCCGGGCCAACTGCCTCAGATACGCCTTCAAATGAGCCAAACTTCCCATAGATTTTCGACTAAGAGCATCTGCCACAACGTTAGCCTTTCCCGGGTGATAGAGAATATCAATGTCATAGTCCTTGAGTAACTCCAGCCATCTTCTCTGCCTCAGATTGAACTCCTTCTGTTTGAAAATATATTGAAGGCTCTTGTGGTCCGTGAACACGTCCACATGGACCCCATATAGATAATGTCGCCAAATCTTTAGCGCAAACACCACTGCTGCAAACTCTAAGTCATGGGTCGAATAGTTATTTTCACGATTCTTGAGTTGCCTAGAAGCGTAGGCTATAGCCTTGCCCTGTTGCATTAACACACACCCGAGCCCGATCCTTGAAGCATCGCAATATACCACAAACCCCTCTGTACCCTCTAGCAGGGTTAATACCGGTGCTGAAGTCAATCTTGATTTCAATTCTTGGAAGCTCTTCTCACAAGCATATGACCACTGGAACTTAACTGCTTTCTGGGTCAATTTAGTCAATGGAGAGGCAAGAGTAGAAAACCCCTCCAAAAATCTTCTGTAGTACCAGGCCTGGTAGGTCTAGGCCAATTCTTCACTGTTGCAACCTTTTGAGGATCAACCATAATTTCTTCCCATGAGACGACATGACCCAAGAACGCGATAGATTCAAGCCAAAATTTACATTTCAAAAATTTCACATACAATTGGTGTTGCGGAAGAGTCTGCAGAACTGCCCTGAGATGGTTAGCATGATCCTCTCGACTTCGGGAATACACAAGACTATCGTCAATGAACACTATCACAAAGGAGTCTAGAAAAGGCTTAAAGACTCGATTCATAAGATCCATGAATGTTGCCGGGCCATTTGTTAGCCCAAAAGACATCACCAGAAATTTAAAGTGCCCATACCGAGTCCTGAAGGCTGTTTTTGGAACATCCTGCTCTCTTATCTTTTATTGATGATACCTGGACCGCAAGTCAATTTTTGAAAAACACATAGCACCTTGCAATTGATCAAACAAGTCATCTATCCTTGGTAGAGGGAATTTATTTTTTATTGTGACTATGTTAAGTTGCTGGTAGTCAATACACATCTGCAGCGACCCATTTTTCTTCCTTACAAACAAAACCGGTGCGCCCTATGGTGACACACTTGGCCGGATGAAATCCTTTTCTAACAAACCCTTCAATTGTTCCTTTAGCTCTTTCAACTCTGCCGGTGCCATTCTATAAGGTGGTATTGATATAGGTTGCGTGCCTGGCATCACATCGATCCTAAAATCAATCTCTCTGTCTGGTGGGATCCCAGGAAGCTCATCTGGAAAGATATCCGGAAATTCATTCACAACTGGCACGGACTCAAGGCTAAGTGCCTAGGACCCGGTGTCCGTAACCCGAACGAAATGATAGATACACCCCTTCTTGGTCATCTTTGTGGCCTTAAGGTAAGAAATAAGCCGACCTTTAGGCACTACATTATCCCCCTTCCATTCAACAGTGGGCTAATTCGGAAACTCAAGCCTCATTTAAAAATGTAACGCGATCGACACTATCCGCTATAGATCCACCTACATTCATTTAAAACTATAGCACCCTCGGCAAAAGGGACGTTAGTACCATGGAATAGTACTAGTATGTATAACTAAACACCATCTAGTTAGAAAGAACTTTCGTACAAGAATAAGAAATCACAAGTATAACTCAAAACTTCAAACGATCACCACATTATCAAATAAAAGAATGATACAACTTTCACATCATTTTTCCATAGCTTTTAGTTTGGGCGATTTACGAAGAATATAGAACAATTTCAATTAAGGATGAGCAGGGGAAGAGAATCATAACCTCAATTAAGACTAAACAATACATGAGAGATTATAATGGTTTCCAATAAGGATAAGTAGTTATGAAAGATAGCATGACAATAGAAGAGGTAAAAATCTTCAATTAAGAAAAATAAGAGTCAAATAGGAAATAAGAATGAATCATAAAGCAATTAATTCCAATTAAAGCATGTAGAGGTTAAACTAGTAAATTAAAGCTCGATCATATCAAGAACGACTTCATACTCAGTGAATACAAGGACCTAAAAACTCTAATAGGCCAACTCTCAACAAATAACTCCGAACACGCACTCGTCACCTCGCGTACACGGACTACAATCAACATAGAAAACTCATATCCTAAGGGAAAGTCCCCCACACGAGGCTAGGCAAGATACTTACCTTAATCCGGCCAATTCAATACTCAATTTATCTTTTCCTTTACCAATTCATCAACGCTCGGCTCAATCTAGCCAAAAACGTCTTGAATACATCCAACAATGCAAGAGAAAATAATTTCAATTGACAAAACTATGATTCTTATACAATTTGTAAAAAGTCAACAAAAGTCAACTCTCCCGGCCCGCACCTCGGAACCCGACAAAATTTACAAAAAACGAACACCCATTCCGCTAAGAGTTCACCCATACAAAAATTATCTAATTCCGATACCACTTGGTCATTCAAATCATCATTTTACATTTTTGAAAGATTTCACAATTTTTCCCAAATTTTCCTTTAGATTCTCATGAGTTTAATGTTAAATCTAAGATATAATCACAAAATATAGTTGGAAATTGATTAGAGACACTTACCCAATGATTCAGTAAAGTTTGGGTCCTTGGAAAATCGCCTATGGAGGTTTAGAGTTTGAGAAAATTGAAAAATGGGTGAAAATCTCGTCAAAAATCTCACTTAACAGGCCTCAGATGTCGCATTTGCGACCCAGGGTTCGCAATTGGGAACCCTCGCAATTGCAAACCCTCGCAATTTGCGAAAAAGGCAAGGCTGGCAGAAGTCGCATTTGCGACAAAAAGTTTGCATTTGCGAACTGGGCATTGCAATTGCGATGAAAAAGTTCGCATTTGCTACCGCACAGGAAACCAGCTATTTTTCCCGACACGAAAATGAGCATGACTTCCTCATACGATGTCCCAATTCAATGATTCATTTCCCTATGGCTCCGTAATTTCGATAGGGATCTAATGGTTCAATTAAAACTGAATTTGGATCTCATTTGCTCAATGTGGTATCATTTTTTCTTGAAGAAATAACGATGAAGCATCAAAAAACAAGCGCAACATAGCCTAAACCTATCCGAAACTCACCCAAGCCCTCGGAGATCCAAAACAAACATGCACATAAGTCTATAAACATCATACGATCTTGCTCGTGCGATCAAATCATCAAAATAACATCATAAACTATGAATTTAACCTCAAAACTCATGATTTTCTAACTTTTCAACTGGACGTCCAAATCACGTCAAATCAAATTTTGATTCTCACCAAATTTCCCAGATAGGACTTAAATACCATAACAAACTTGTACGAGGCTCCGGAACCAAAATACGGTCCCGATACCAATGAGTTCAAACATTAATTAATTTATTTATTTCCTTTAAAACTGGCACAACAATTTTCTTCAAAAATTGTTTCCTATGGCTAGGGACCTCGGAATTCAATTTCGGGCATACGCCCAAGTCCCATATTTTACCGCAGACCTCCCGAGATTGTCGGAACACAGATCCGTGTCTGTTTACCAAAAATGTTGACCAAAGTCAACTAAAAACCAAATTTTAACTCTAGAAATTACTATATTTTTCATATTTTCACATAAAAGCTTTCCGATTTCACGCCCGGACTGCGCACGCAAGTCGATACACATAGTATGAAGCTACTCGTGACCTCAAACTGCCGAACTGGATGAAACTGCTCAAAACGACCAGTCAGGTCGATACATCCTCCTCCATTTAAACATACGTTCGTCCTCGAACGTGCCCGGAGTCGTTCCAAATCCATCGAACCAGTGCATAAGCTCCTCATACATACACCCGGGGCGATTCCCCATCACCCAAACCTATGCAGGACTGACAATGCAACTTAACGGATGGTCTCACCTTATCCTTAGTCCATAACCTTAGGACATAACCCAAACCTTAACGTCTCAAATTCATCATAGGACCCGAATCCCACATCATCACACTGCATGAACCTGAACAATCTGAATTGAGCCAAAATTCCAATCCAGAATACAATCACATGTTGTTCCACACAACTCAAATGCCCAAAGCAATAACCTCTAACCACCATTGCTGTTCAAATAACATCTTGGATGCTGACAATACTCCTCACATTGAATATAACCTTGTTCTGGACCTCCACAACACTACCCATGATAAAGAAACATGCGGATATTCATAGCTGCTCATGAAGTCAACAAGTCAAGGAACTCTCTCGCCCGCCAAGGGCCATTACCCAACTCTTAGCAGAGAAAACCACATAGATCCAAGCACTCCTCACCCCCAATACCATAGTACAAATCTCAGGTCTAAGAACCTCATCTCAGCCAGTACAAGCACCCCAACTAACAATGCACCACGGAACTACACGGATTCTCACACTACACAGTTCGTACACCAAACCAGCAATAACTTAATTATGCAGCACAAATAAGGGAAAGCCAAGTATAAGAATTATCTAACAAGTACAACATGTGTGACAGCAAAAGTATAGTCATTCATCAAATCGTCCCACAGAGGGAAAACATAACACCAAATAAACACAATGAAAGGGTACCCCACATAACATCCGCTGCGGCGCGCATCCTACTCCCAAATACTCATCAAGACAAAATGCTCGGGTCCACTGATCACATAAATATTGATATCAGGCACAGCAGAGTGCACAAGTAAAACTGTGGGAACAATGAATAGAAGTAATAAAATATGAGGGAAGCAAGAACATATATGGTGAAATGAGCAAATCAACATCATAAAGGCTATCTCGCCCGCCTCGCCATAAGTCCTGAACAGAGTTACAACATGCGTAGGGTATAATCATACAACCTCACCGCCCAACACAACATAAAAAGTAGCACATAAAATAGGCTAGGGGCACAAATAATATCCTTTCTGCCTGATCACATAACCATAATGACAATCTCATATAGGCACACAAACATGATCTGACACGACATACATATTCTCGCTGATCCTCCAAATATCTCACAACCAAATCTTGATCCTTCCCAATTAGATAAATTTCTTCAAAAAGATCCACAACAACCTGTCGATAATACATGCTACTAATTACCCCATTCACAACATTTCTTCATAATCCGCAAATGGAAATAGTCCCCATATGAGGGCATTTAGCCCCAAACCTCAGGAATACCAAGATTTCCATACCCAACTCAACTACGCAAATTGAATGGCTGATATATCACTCACACCCTATCATTCTGCTGAAGCACCCATATAGGATTTCTAGCCGCTTAACAAAACATGAACGTCAAAAACCTCAAAACCCAGTAATCACCATGCTATTAGCCACGCGCCCGCAAACCAAAAATCAAGGTCCTTTCCGAAAATGCACACTCCTCACATATGATAGCCAACAATGTCACGCTTTATTAATTCCAAATACTGATCCAGGAGAAAACCACAATGTACCACATATTCGTTACGCTCATAGTAGACAACCAACTCAAGCCGTTGCCAAACCACCGAGCACTCTCCGAGATCTGCCCGCTCGTAACTAAGCCATCAAGACTACACCTCCCTAACTCAACTGAGTCACACAAACCGTCCAATCCAAGACTACTGCCACAAATACCAGTAGAGAATTCCTATTCGAAAGACCAATTACTTCGTCGCTATGCTGACCCAACACCACAGAGCTGACCCATTTCTTCGGATAGTCAATATGAAATAATCCCAATCAAAGTGCCAAATACAGGTGATCCTAACACGAAACACATAGCTAGAAGCTTATAAACCATTGCATTTCCTCTGAAGCACCCCGTCCTACCGCAACCATGGCTCATACGCTGAATAGACCTTCTGTGAATCTGAAGTTGTTCCTCCGACACCCCTTGATGCAGATATGTAGATCCATTAATGACACAGAAACACTGTAAGCCCCAACATCATCCCATGCAAGATCTCAAACCTTGGTCATACACAAAATCCGAGAACCCTCTAATACCACATATACACATACCTTAGGCCAAATCAAATATAAATCTAACTCTGCAATCTGAATGCCGCTATTGAACTACTCCACTTGTCACAAAGCCATAGAAAACAACGTTTGATGATTCGCAAAACTAACCTTGAAAGCTCGTACAACACAAATCACAAGGTACTCCAATACCACCAACTATTCCCAATCAACACCCACTTCGTGGCCTTGCCAAAATTGTGACGACTAGTCAACCAATTAAACCTTCCCAAGCTCGCACTCATCAATCAGATGCCGGAAACCGCTGCGCCTCTATACGAACAACTAAATAGTCTCTCAATGCCTCTGTATCATTAGTCTGGACAACACGTCGAGGCAATGTCTAAGCATCCCTGACTCCTTCATAGCCTGTCTATAACATCACGAACCGAGAGCGTAATATTACACATGAGTGGATGTAAAGGAACATAAGTTATATGCTACGAGTTGAATCAACATCGCATGATAAGGAATAAAGAATGTGATATTATCCTAATAGTTTTGTAGCCTCTCGAAGATAAGTACAAATGTCTCCGTACCGATCCGCAAGACTCTATTAAACCTGCTTATGACTCGTAGAACCTATGAACCTAGAGCTCTGATACCAAATTGTCATGACCCAATTTCACCTCCGTTGGGTTTCGTGACGTCACCTAGTCTTAAGGACAAGGTAAGCTTAATATTTATAGAAGAACAACAATAATAAATAACATCTTAAAATTTTTCTGGAATGCATCCTTTATACAGTGAGCATATTCCCAAAACTTGATAGTACAAATCATAAGCTCTGCAGAGTTAGCTACCACTTCTATATAAGCTGTCTGTAAAGGAGTGAAAACAATTGAATACAAGTAAGAAGGTGACTCCGAAGCCTGTGAACGCAGCATCAGGTTTACCTTGAGTCTCCTCAGCAATGGTCCGCACAGCTACTAACGATCGACACCTGCATCTTCACGACAATAATGTGCAGAAGAGTAGCATGAGCATACCACAGCGGTGCCCAGTAAGTATCAATACTAACCTCGGTGGATAGTGACGAGGAACAGTCAAGACACCTACCGGTCTAATAAACTGTAAAAGTATAAGCATAGTAGCAACGGAACATGATGTATACATATAAAGACTACACAATATGGCTAACAATACAACAATCAGAATAAGGGAAAAAAAACAGCAAGCGACATTGGAAATACCTTAATAATCACTTAGAAGAGTGAGCGAAATCAGAAACCCAAAATCTAAATCACAAATACCGTAAGGTATGCAATAACTCAGAACCTATGATAGTGTTCACATCAAGTCTTAGCCAACAGACTCCAAAAAATACTGAACCTCAGACAACTTACAGCTCACGGGTCCCAATACCTTAACCCTAACACTTGGCATCCTGTGCCCCCATCACAACTCATGGTCACGCTGATAACTCACTTACTAACTAGAGCTACTCTCACATATATGACAAGTAGACGAGGGTGTACATCTATACACAGAAATATCAGGAGAGCTTCATATCCAATGGGATTGTTCAACTACGTGTATGCTTGTGCAAGTGCTTTAACATAGTTCCTACCAACTAATAAGCATAAGGAAAAGAACGGACGACAGGTAAGATGTTTTCTCACAACTTCCACGAGATAAAACTCATACAGGTAAGCAGACCACAACACAATATCAAACATCAAGAATTCCCCCAAGCCATCACAAATCATCACAATCAAGCCTTGACATAGCGCACTTTGTCTCGCCACGTGTGCAAATAATAACATAATAAGTGCCCGCCTTGTTTAGCCACATGTGCATCATAATGTTCCCACCTTGTCTCGCCACATGCGCAACCCAGTTATATATACATATATCCCGCCTTGTCACGCCGCATGTGCAATATGTCAATAGTATCAATAGCACGACAGAAAGCTCATGCAACCCCATAACAATAACCACACGGTAGAAACCTCGTGCATCACAATATCAACAACCGCATGGCATAAACCTCGTGCACCAACACAACACGTACCACAGCAACAATTACAATATATACAAGAACACGACAAGTAAATCAACTCAAGAACTTTCGATCACAAGGAGAACGTATACTACTAGCTCACAAGGAATAACCACAATAGAAAATACTAAGTGTAATAAGAACAACTCAACAAGGGAGAAAATAATGTGAAGCAACGATCCACAATATGTAGTTCAACAACAAGGGAGCTAACACGAATCAAATAATTCCAAATAAGGAAATGTCAACTAAATATAGGATAGCTAAACTTTGTTTAAGGTTGAGCGGTTTACGAAGAATATACAACAATTTCAATTAAGGATGAGCAGCGGGAAGATAATCATAAGCTCAATTAAGACTAAACAATTATAGGAGAGATAATAATGGTTTCCAATAAAGACAAGCAGTTATGAAAGATAGCATGACAATAGAAGAGGTAAATATCTTCAAATTAAGCAAAATAAGAGTCAAATAGGCAATAAGAATGAATCATAAAGTAATTAATTACAATTAAAGCATGTAGAGGTGAAACTAGTAAATGGAAGCTCGATCATTTCAAGAACGACTTCATACTCAGTGAATACAAGGACCTAAGAACTCTAAAAGGCCAACTTTCCACAAATAAGTCCGAACACGCACTCGTCACCTCGCTACACGGACAACAATCAACATAGAAAACTCAAATCCCAAGGAAAAGTCCCCCACACGAGGCTAGGCAAAACACTTACCTCAATACGGCCAATTCAATACTCAATTTAGCTTTTCCTTTATCGATTAATCAACGCTCGGCTCAATCTAGCCAAAAATGACTTGAATACATCATACAATGCAAGATAAAACAATTTCAATTGACAAAACTATGATTCTTATACAATTTGCAAAAGGTCAACAAAAGTCAACTCTCCGAGCCCGCACCTTGGAACCCGACAAAATTTACCAAAACCGAACACACATTCCGCTACGAGTTCACCCATACAAAAATTATCTAATTCCGATACCATCTGGTCATTCAAATCATCATTTTAGATTTTTGAAAGATTTCACAATTTTCTCCAATTTTTCCTTTTGATTCTCATGAATTTTATGTTAAATCTAAGATATAATCACAAAATATAGTTGGAAATTTATTAGAGACACTTACCCAATGATTTGGGTCTTTGGAAAATCGCCTATGGAGCTTTAGGGTTTGACAAAATTGAAAAATGGGTGAAAATCTCGTCAAAAATCTCACTTAACAGGCCTCAAATGTCGCATTTGCGACCGAAGGTTCGCAATTGCGAACCCTCACATTTGCAACAAAAAGTTCACATTTGCGAACAGGGCATCACAATTGCGATGAAAAAGTTCGCATTTGCAACCGCACCAGAAACCAGCAATTTTTCCCGACACGAAAATGAGCATAACTTCCTCATATGATGTCTAAATTTGATGATTCTTTTTTCAAATGGCTCCGTAATTTCGATACGGATGTGATGGTTCAATAAAATCTGTATTTGGATCCCATTTGCTCATTATGGTATCATTTTTTTCTTGAAGAAACGACGATGAAGCATCCAAAAACAAGCGCAACATAGCCTAAACCTATCCGAAACTCACCCAAGCCCTCGAGGCTCCAAACCAAACATGCACGCAAGTATAAAAGCATCATACGGACTTGCTCGTGCGATCAATTCTTCAAAATAACATCAAAAACTATGAATTTAACCTGAAAACTCATGATTTTCTAAGTTTACAACCGGACGTCCAAATCACGTCAAATTAAATTCCGATTCTCACCAAATTTCACAGATAGGACTTACATATCATAACAAACTTGTACAAGGCCCCAAACTTGCCCGATACCAGCGATTTCAAACATAAATTCATTTATTTATTTCCTTAAAAAACCAGCACAACAATTTTCTTCAAAAATTGTTTTCTAAGGCTAGGGACCTCGGAATTCAATTCCGAGCACACGCCCAAGTCCCATATTTTACCGCGGACCTCCCGAGATTATTGTAACACAGATCCGGGTCCGTTTACAAAAAATGTTGACCAAAGTCAACTAAAAACCAAAATTTAACTCTAGAAATTACTATATTTTTCCTATTTTCCCATAAAAGCTTTCTGGTTTCACGCCCGGACTGCACACGCAAGTCAATGCACATAGTATGAAGCTACTCCTTACCTCAAACTGCCAAACCGGACGAAATTGCTCAAAACGACCTGTCAGGTCGTTACATTACCTATTTTAGAGCCATTCTGGATATTATTGAGATAAATTATTGGGGTTGTTTTAGTATTGTATTATTTAGATGTGATTGGTTTCATAACGAAATAGATGGATATGGGTTAACTCGAGTGAAATTCAATAGATTATGCAGTACGGACGACCCCTTTGTTTTGGCATCTCAAGTGCATCAAGTTTTTAATGTGGAGGATCCAAATGAGGAAAATATTTATTATGCAAGGACCAAAATCCCTGTTGATTTGTATGATTTTGTGATGACCCAAAAGGTCATCACTTGATTTACAAGTCAAATTATGTGTTACGAGGCCTTAAAAACCTCCTTTCATCTCACCTCAATTTGTGTGTGCGGTCCGGGCGTATATCTGGAACGCTTTTATTTGAAAATTTGATAAAAATGCTAATTTTGCCTTTAATTGAATTTAAGTTGACTTCATTGAACATTTTGGGTAAACGGACCTGGACCCGTAATTTTACGATCTTGGAGGGTCCATAGAAAAATATGGGACTTGGGCGTATGCCCGGAATTGAATTCCGAGGTCCCAAGCCTGAGAAATGAATTTTTGAAGAAAATTGTTTAACTGAAACTTTAAGAGTTTTTGGAAATTTAAATGTGTTTGAATCTGATGGTATCGGGCCCGTATTTTGTTTCCAGAATCCGGTACATGTCTTATATGGTATTTAAGTTGTGCCTTTAAAATTTTGTAAGAAACGGAATTCATATGATGTGAATCCGACCCTCGATTGTGAAATTTGAAACATAAGAGTTATTGAGATTTTTCTTTGATTTTAATGCCAAACTTGTAGTTCTAGATGTTATTTTGGTGGTTTGATCGCACGAGTAAGTCCGTATTATGTTTTTATGTTGGTATGCATGTTTGGTTTCGATCCCCAAGGGCTCTGGTGAGTTTCGGAGGGGTTCGGGGTGTTTCGGACATAAGATTTTCTGCTGTATTGCTGCTTCTGGTGTGCTGGTATTTTGTTCTACGCGTTCGCGGAAGGACTCTCGCGAACGTGAAGAGTAAAAGTTGTCTGAAGGAAATTCCTTCTACGCGAACGCGAGGCACAGGTCGCGAACGCGAAGCGTTGGGGGAGTTACCCTTCACGAACGCGAAGGCCATTAGGGTAAGGACCTGGGGGAGGGGTAAAATACTCATCGCGAATGCGTCATGTGGATCGCAAACATGAAGGCTAGGGGAAATGCCTTCGCGAACGCGATGGGTATCACACGAACGCGAAGGCTTGTGGCCGCTGCATCTCGCGAACGCGACAGACCCTTCGTGAACGCGAAGAAGGTCTGCATAGCGATTTAAAATAGAGGCAGAACGAGATTTAAGTTATAATTTCATATCTCCTTCCCCAAAATTAGACCTTAGGCAATTTTTGAAGAGCAAATTCAACACCAAACCATAGGTATGTGTTCTATACTCATTTCTTTCATTTTTCATCAACCCATTAGATTTCTAGGCCTAATCTTGTTCTTCCATGGTAGGATTAGGGATTTTGGGTAGAGTTAGGGTTTTTTGAATAATTGGAATTTAGACCTCGTTTTGAGGTCGCATTTCAAAATGAATTGCATATTCAAGCTCGTGGGTGAATGGGTGATCGGGTTTTGGTCCGAACCTCTAGTTTTGACTATGCGAGCCCGGGGTCAATTTTTGTCTTTTCGGGAAAATGATAGAAAACCTATAATTAAGCATCGGGTATGAATTCTTTATCATTTATTGATGTTGTTAAATTAATTTGGGTTAGATGCAAGTAAATTGGAGGCGAATTCTAAAGGGAAAGCGGTGTTTGAGGCTTGAGTTGGCCGTGGAAGTTCGAGGTAAGTATTTGGTCTAACCTTAGCTTGAGGGAATATGTGTTGTACCTTATTTGCTATGTGCTAGTGTAGTATACAACGTATAGGTGTGGCGACGAGCATCTATTGTTGGTGTCAAGCATGCCCGTGAGTCTTATATTGTGATCGTTGTGTTTCTTAATAATTACTACAAAGGCATAAATTGTTGATTATCTGTGTTGAGCAAGTCTCATGAGTATCTTCTTGGTATTTGGTTGAGAATTGGCTCTATTTGAGGTTCATTTGTGAAGTTAATTGTTTGTACAGGTTTGGTTATAGCTGATTCCCTTGCCGGGACGTATTTAATTCTTATTGTTGATTCCCTTGCCGGGACGTACATATTCTTATTGTTGATTCCCTTGCTGGGATGTTGTTATTGATATTGTTTGGGTGAGGAAAGAGTGATAAAGCATGAAGGGTGATGCCGTGCACATTCATACTTATTCATATGGTGATGAAAGAGTGATAAAGCACGAAGGGTGATGTCGTGTACATTTACATTGATATTGATGCATATGGTGAGGAAGAGAGATAAAGCACGAAGGGTGATGCCGTGCACATTTCTAATATTTATATGGTGAGGAAGAGATATAAAGCGCGAAGGGTGATGCGGTGCACATTTTCATTATTTGATTGCATTGGTCAGGATTGAGAGTAAAAGTACGAAGGGTGATGCCGTGCACTTATTGCCTATTTGTCATGATTTCTTGTTATTGTCGGTTCAGGTGCCTTAAACTATTTTATTCTGTTATTACTGTAAATCTTTATGTTGGTATTTTCCCCATAGCATGTTACTCTTCCCCCATTACTTTTGAATTACTCCTATTATTGTTATTCTGCTAGATACTGTTTAATTGCAGGTTATTTGTTGTTGTGTCCTAGCCTTGTCACTACTTCGCCGAGGTTAGGCTCGACACTTACTCAGTGCATGGGGTCAATTGTACTGATACTACACTCTGCACTCTTTTGTGCAGATCCCGGTACTGGAGCATACGGACCTTAGTGAGGGGTTGCTGCCTTCAGTCCGTCGGGGACCCGAAGTAGTCCTGCAGGCATCCGCAGGCCTTGGAGTCCCCTTCCTATGTAGTTTGTTTTTGTTCATTGCTATTTTAGAGACAGACATGTACTTTCTTGTTCAGACCTTATTTGTAGTATTCTTAGATAGTCTGTGAGATTGTGACACCAGTTCTGGGTGGTTTATGTTTATGGATTCGTATTGGTATTAGCTAATTTATTAAATTTCGTTCTTTTCGCATTATTATTTCCGCTGCTTATTATATGCTAATTTGAAATTGTTAAGAGATTAAAAATGAAAAGGGTAAATTAACCAGAATAGCTGGCTTGCCTGGCTTTCTCTAGTAGTCGCCATCACGACTCTCGAGGGTGGGAACTCCGGGTCGTGACAAGTTGGTATTAGAGCTCTAGGTTGCTTATGTCTCACAATTCAAGGACAAGCTTAGTAGAGTCTGAGGGATCGGTACGGAGACGCCTGTGCTTATCCCCCAGAGGCTGAAGAGTTAGGAACAATTTCACTTCTATCCATCTCTGTTGTGCGGTTTGGTTTCTCAATGCTAATTGAACTTCTACTCTATTCTTTCGCAGATGACGAGAACGCGTGCTTCTTCATCCGCTGATCAGCAGCCCGAGCCCGCAGCGGCAGCATCTACGATGGGCAGAGGGCGAGGCCGAGGCCGTTCTAGAGGACGAGGCAGGGGCACAGCTTAGTCCAGAGCAGCAGCACCAGCGTCGGAGCCTCAGGTATAGTTTGATGATGAGGTTCCGGCCCTGACAGTTCCACTGGGCCCAGCTTAGGTCCCAGAGGGGTTCATCACTACCCCGGTACTCAAGGATGCTCTGGTCCGTCTAGTGGGCCTTATGGAGAGTGTCACCCAGGCAGGCTTAATTCATGTAGCACCAGTCCTCTCTCAGGCTGGGGGAGGGGCACAGACTCCCGCCACCCACACTACGGAGCAGATGGCTCCCCAGTTTCAGACTCCAGCACTCAACCAGTTGGAATAGTTTAGCCGGGTGTAGTAGCTCAGACTTGTGATGGTGCAGGTATGTTGGCCAATGCTTTGTGGAGATTGGACAGGTTCACCAAGCTGTTCACTACTACTTATGGTGGTACATCTTTAGAGGATCCCCAAGATTATTTAGACAGTTATCATGAGGTTCTTCGGAACATGGGGATTGTGGAGACCAATGGGGTTGATTTTGCTGCTTTCCGTCTGTCAGGTTCCGCCAAGAAATGGTGGAGAGATTATTGTTTGGCCAGACCAGCTGGATCACCAGCTCTCACTTTGGACCAGTTCTCGCAGCTATTTCACGAGAAGTTTCTTCTTGTCACTGAGAGATAGGAGTACCGCATGCGATTCGAGCGTCTCCAGCAGGGTTCTATGACAGTCACCCAGTACGAGACGAGGTTTATCGATTTGGCTCGTCAAGCTGTTCTGATACTCCCCAGCGAGAGAAAAAGGGTGAGGAGGTTTATTGAGGGACTCGCTCAGCCTATTAGACTGCAGATGGCTAAGGAGATAGGTAGCGAGATTCCTTTCTAGGATGCGGAAAATGTGGCCAAGCGGGTTGAGATGGTTTTAGCTCAGGGGAGCGGTCAGGGGTCTGACAAGAGGCCTCGTCATTCTGGAAGGTTCGGTGGTGCCTCGTCTAGAGGCAGGGATTCTTTTGGTAAAGGCCATCCTCCAAGGCCATTTCAGTCAGCACTTTAGGCTTCTCACGACACTCCAGCTTGCCGTGGTTCTCATATGCAGTATTATGGTCGGTAGCCCTACAGTGCACCACCAGCTCCAATCAGTGCACCTCCGCTCCAGAGTTTTCAGGGTGGTTATCCAGGTCGTCAGGGTCAGTTTCAAGGTCAGCAGTCTCAGCAGCCGAAGTTTTGCTATACTTGCGGCGATATGAGGCACATTGCTAGGTTTTGCCCTCGAGCCTCATGCAGTTCTCACCACCAGGGTTCTCGTGCTATAGTTCCAACACCGGGTGTTCCATCGCCCGCTCAGCCAGCTAGAGGTAGAGGTAGAGGTAGAGGTGTTAGAGGTGGAGGCCAAGCAGCTAGAGGTGGAGGCCAGCCAGTAGGAGGCCATCCTAAGGATGCAATTCAGAGTGGTGGGGCCCAGTCCCGATGTTATGCTATGCCAAGCAGACCTAAGGCTGAGGACTCCGATGCAGTTATCACATGTACGGTTTCAGTATGCGGTAGAGATAGCTCAGTTCTATTTGATCTAGGGTCCACATATTCTTATGTATCATCTTACTTTACCCCTTATCTAGTTGCGCCTCGTCATTCTTTGAGTGCTCCTGTATATGTGTATACACTGGTGGGTGATTCTATTGTGGTAGATCGTGTTTATCGTGCTTGCGTGGTCGTTATTGGGGGGTCTTGAGACCCATGTAGATCTCCTACTTCTCGATATGGTGGATTTCGATGTCATTCTGGGGATGGATTGGTTATCCTCTTATCATGCTATATTGGACTGTCATGCCAAGACCGTAATGTAAGGCCCCGTGAAAATTTGTACTCAAAACCTAGTAGCTCGTTTAAAAATCAAAGAATCAAGGTTTTCCAGAAAAGTGCTATTATGCGGTTCAGAGTGCAGTCGCAAATCAAGTATGCGGACCGCATTTCTATCGCAAAGTGAGTCAGTGTGTTAGTCAAATTTGAGGTCAAAATGCGATCCATTATGGGATCGCATAACTGATATACGGACCGCATAGTCTTCGCATAATCATCTTGGGATTTTGCAAAGGACAGTTATGCGGTGCATTATGCGACCGCAGAACGTGTATGCGGACCGCATTTCTACCGCAAACCTAGACAGAAGGGTCAGATTCTTGGAGCACTTTTGCGGTCCATTCTACGGGCCGCATTTCTTCTTTGCGATCGCAAATGCGATCGCATACCTGACTCAGGGCTCCTATTTTTATAAATTTTAAACCCCACCCCTTCTTCAATAAAACACCTCAACCCCTCATTTTAACATATTTTTTGAACAAACTAGAGAGAGGGGAGAGAGAGTTCTTGAGAGAGGAAGTCCTACCTTCATCAATTTGATTCTTTGTCACCCGGGCCGGGAAATTTCAAGCAATTGTCTTCGTCTCCATTCTTGCAGGTAAAATACCCAGCCCTCTTTCATTGGTTTTCGAATTTAAACAAAAAGGGGATTCTCATGCATTGATTCTTGAAAATAAAAGTTCAAAACATACATGCATGATCTTTAATACCTAAAATCTAGTAAAACAATTGGGTAGGAATATAAATTTGCAAAAGGGGCAGTTGATAACCTAAATAAAGTTCGGGTAGTATTCGTGAACTTCAATTCTAAGATATATGTGTTAACTTGTGAACTAGATTGTCGGTACTAGGCTGTTGGTAAGCCGAAGTAGAAGTAAAAAGTGAAATTCGATTCCAGGTATGTATGGCTAACTTTGACCTTTGTAAAGTCACCTTGTTTGGTGTACGAGTATTTGGTATGTGATACCTATGTGGAATATTTGTGAATTCTTGTGATTGATATGCCTTGAGCGTTGTTGGTTAAGTCTCCTGATATAATAGTGTAAGTAAATGGCAACAAACCAAGTGTGTGTGTGTGAATGTGTTTATGTGGTAAAAGCTGTGTAACAAATGATGGAAAGAAATCATGATTGATGCAATTGAAACAACTGTGGTAATATCGTATGTGCCTTGTCGTGGGCAATTATCGTTGTGATTTAAATTGTATGCGGGCTGTTGTATATAATGGAAATGGTATTGATGGTTATGAAAATTCTTTGTGATTTGTTGTTGTTGTTGTGTGAAATGTGATTTGTTGTTGTTGTTGTGTGAAGTGTGATTGTTCGGTGGGATCGGGTTGCGCGCCGCAACACGAAGTAATAAGGTGTGGGTTGTGGTGATAAGGGTGGCCGAGGTAATAAGGGTGGAAAAGAGATCGAAATCACTATTGAAATAAAAATATGAGAAAGTTGTGAAATCATTGATGTGATGAATTAATGTTGAAAGGGGAAAAGCAGAGATTGTGAAACTTGTTTGGGTTTGGTTGCTCCTTTCATGTGCATTTGATTGTTGATTCTATTACTGTTCGTTACTTGTGTATTGTTTGAGTTTACTTGGGGTAAAGTTTGTTTATACATACCAGTACAATTCAAATGTGCTGACGTCCCTTTTGCCGGGGGCGCTACATTCATGTTATGATTGTAGGTGGATCTAATGCAGGTACCCCAGTCCACCGACAGTAGCACTCCTTCACTTCCCGTCAGCTGAATAGGTGAGCCCCTTCCCTCTCGGGGCCCTGCGTGGCTCATGCCGCTTTTCTCCCCAGAGTCTTATTTTTGGTATTTGTGTAAGGTATAGCCGGAGCCTTGTTCCCGGCAAGTGTTATAAAACTCTTTTGTATCCTTAGAGGCTCCGTAGACAGGAAACGTGGGCTAAGTACTTATGTATTATGTATTATGTATATGGGTAGTATAACTTGTAAACCATGCTATGTAACCATGTATGTTATGTATAATTCGTAAAAAGGTGTTTTAATTATAAATGGCTATTCCCTTTGATTACTGAGTAATGAAAACACGGGGTAGCACGTGGGATAGGAAAGGCACCCAGGTCCGCTTGACTTGGGCTACCCGGTCGAGTGCCGGTCGCGCCCCTCGGTTTTGGGGCGTGACACGTAACCTTAGCATTACCAGGGTTGCCTCGTTTGGAGTGGAGAGGGACTCCTGGTCATTCTACCAGTAAGGTTATCTCATATATGAAGGCTCGTCGTATGGTTGATAAGGGATGTTTGGCCTATTTGGGGTATGTTCGTGATTCTAGTGATGAGGTTCCTTCTATGGATTTTGTGCCCGTTGTTTGTGAGTTTCCAGAGGTGTTTCCTTCAGACCTGCCGGGGATGCCACCCGACAGGGACATTGACTTTTGCATTGATGTGGCTCCGGGCACTCAGCTCATTTCTATCCCGCCATATCGTATGGCCCCAACTGGAGCTGAAAGAATCGAAAGAGCAGTTGCAGGACTTGCTTGATAAGGGATTTATTAGACCTAGTGTCTCGCCCTGGGGTGCGCCGGTATTGTTTCTTAAGAAGAAGGATGGATCGATGAGGATGTGTATAGATTATCGGTAGTTGAACAAAGTCACCATCAAGAACAAGTATCCATTGCCGAGGATTGATGATTTGTTTGATCAGCTTCAGGGTGCCAAAGTGTTTTCGAAGATTGATTTGAGATTTGGCTATCATCAGTTGAGGATTAGGGCATCCGATGCCCCTAAGACATCTTTTCGCACTCGGTATGGGCATTATGAGTTTTTAGTGATGTCGTTTGGGTTGACAAATGCCCCAGCAGCATTCATGGATCTAATAAACCGAGTGTTCACGCCTTATTTGGATTCCATCGTGAATGTCTTCATTGACGATATTTTGATCTATTCCCGCAGCCGGGAGGAGCACGAGCATCATCTTCGAGTCGTTCTCCAGACTCTGAGAGACAGTCAGTTGTATGCCAAGTTTTTGAAGTGCGAATTTTGGTTGAGTTCAGTTGCATTATTGGGCCACGTTATATCGGCAGAGGGTATTCAGGTGGATCCGAAGAAGATAGAGGCAGTCAAGAACTGGCCTCGACCCACATCAGCTATAGAGATCCAGAGCTTCTTGGGTTTGGCGGGTTATTACCGCAGGTTTGTGGAGGGGTTTTAATCCATAGCAGCCCCGATGACCAGGTTGACCCAGAAGGGTGCCCAGTTCAGGTGGTCAGACGAGTGTGAGGCAAGCTTTCAGAAGCTCAAGACAGCTTTGACTACGGCGTCGGTGTTGGTTTTGCCCACAGGTTTAGGGCCATATACAGTATATTGTGATGCATCCCGTATTGGTCTTGGTGCGGTGTTGATGCAGAATGGCAAGGTTATAGCATATGCTTCGCGATAGTTGAAGATTCACGAGAAGAATTATCTAGTTCATGACTTGGATCTAGCAGCCATTGTTCACGGGCTCAAGATTTGGAGACATTATTTATATGGCGTGTCATGTGAGGTGTTCACGGATCACAAGAGTTTGCAATACTTGTTCAACAAGAAGGAGCTAAATTTGAGGCAGAGGAGGTGGTTTGAGCTGTTGAATGACTATGATATCTCCATCTTATATCATCCGGGGAAGGCCAATGTAGTGGCCGATGCTTTGATTAGAGAGTCAGCCAGTATGGGCAGTCTTGCGTATATTTCGGTCGGTGAGAGATCGCTTGCTCTGGATGTTCAGGCTTCAGCCAATCAGTTTGTGAGGATGGATATTTCGGAGCCCAATTTGTATGTTATCTTGCTCAGTAGCTCGTTCTTCATTATTTGAGCGTATCCAAGATTGGCAGTATGATGATCCTCACTTGCTTGTCCTTAGTGACACAGTGCGGCACGGAGGTGCCAAGCAGGTCACCGTTGGAGATAATGGAGTTTTGAGGATGCAGGGTCGTATTTGTGTACCTAATATGGATGGACTTCGTGAGTTGATTCTACAGGAGGCCCGGTATTCTATTCATCCGGGCGCCGTTAAGATGTATTAGGACTTGCAGCTGCATTATTGGTGGAGGAGAATGAAGAAGGACATTGTTGCCTATGTAGGTCGGTGTTTAAATTGTCAGCAGGTAAAGTACGAGCATCAGAGACTTGGTGGGTTGTTTCAGAAGATTGACATTTCTAAGTGGAAGTGGGAGCGTATCACTATAGACTTCGTTGTTGTACTCCCACAGACTCAGTGTGGGTTATTGTGGATATGCTGACCAAGTCAGCGCATTTCATTCCTGTGGCGGTTTCCTATTCTTCTAAGCGGTTGGTAGAGATCTATATTCGGGAGATTGTTCGTATTCATGGTGTGCCCGTGTCTATCATTTCTGACCGGGGTACGCAGTTTACCTCGCATTCAGATGGCTCCCTATGAGGCACTATATAGTAGGTGGTGTCGGTCGTCGGTTGGGTGGTTTGGACCGGGGGAGGCTAGGTTGTTGGGTGCATATCTAGTTCAGGATGCCTTGGACAAGGTCAAAATCATTCAAGATAGGCTTCGTACAGCATAGTCCAGGCAAAAGAGTTACGCCGACTACAAGGTTTGCGATGTGGCATTCATGGTTGGAGAGCGAGTGTTGCTTCGTATGTCGCGCATGAAGGGCATGATGAGATTTGGGAAGAAGGCAAGCTAAGCCCTAGGTTCATTGGTCCTTTTGAGATTCTTGATCGAGTGGGAGAGGTGTCTTACAGACTTGCGTTGCCGCCGAGTTTATCAGCTATGTACCCGGTGTTCCATGTGTCCATGCTTCGGAAGTATCACAGCAATCCATCCCACGTGTTAGACTTCAGCACTGTCCAGTTGGACAAGGACTTGACCTATGAGGAGGAGCCGGTGGCCATTTTAGACCGGCAGGTTCATCAGTTGAGATCGAAGAGTTACCCTTCTGTTCGTGTTCAGTGGAGACGTCAGCCTGCCGAGGCAGCTACCTGAGAGTCCGAGTTCGATATGCGGAGCCAATATCTCCATCTTTCCCTGACTTAGGAACTTCTTTTCTATGTCCGTTCGAGGACGAACGATTATTTTAGAGGTGGAGGATGTGATGACCCAAAAGGTCATCACTTGATTTACAAGTCAAATTCAGTGTTCCGAGGCCTTAAAAACCTCCTTTCGTCTCACCTCGATTTGCGTGCGTGGTCCGGTCATATATGCGGAATGTTTTTATGTGAAAATTTTATAAAAATGCTAATTTTGCCTTTAAATTTGAACTTAAGTTGACTTCGGTCAACATTTTGGGTAAACGGACTCGGACCCGTGATTTGACGGTCCCGGAGGTTCTGTAGAAAAATTTGAGACTTGGGCGTATGCCCACAATTGAATTCCGAGGTACCAATCCCAAGAAATGAATTTTTGAAGAAAATTATTTAACTAAAACTATGTGTTTTTGGAAATTTAAATTTGTTTGAATTTGATGGTATCGGCCCCGTTTTTTTGTTCCAGCGCCCGGTTCAGCTCTTATATGGTATTTATGTTGTGCCTGTAAAATTTGGTGAGAAACATAATTCATATGACGTGAATCGGCCACTCGTTTTTGAAATTTGAAACTTAAGAGTTATTGAGATTTTTCTTTGATTTTGATGCTAAACTTGTAGTTCTAGATGTTATTTTGGCGATTTGATCGCGCGAGTAAGGCCGTATGATGTTTTTAGGTTGGTATGCATGTTTGGTTTGGAGCCCCGAGGGCTCGGATGACTTTCGGATGGGGCTCGAGGTGTTTTGGACCTAAGATTTTCTGTTGTATTGCTGCTTCTGGTATGCTAGAATTTTGTTCTACACGTTCGTGAAAGGACTCTCGCGAACACGAAGAGTAAAAGTTGTCTGAAGGAAATTCCTTCTACGCGAACGCGAGGCATAGGACGCGAACGCGAAGCGTTGGAGGAGTTACCCTTTGCGAACGCGACCTGGCTATCGCAAACGCGAAGGCCATTAGGGCAGGGACCCAGGGGAGGGGTGAAATACTCATCGCGAACGCATCATGTGGATCGTGAGAGCGGAGGCTGGGGGGAGAATGCCTTCGCGAACACGATGGGTATCACGCGAACGCGAAGGCTTGTGGCCGCTGCGTCTCGCGAACGCGACAGACCCTCCGCGAACGCGAAGAAGGTCAACCCATCGATTTAAAACAGAGGCAGAACGGGATTTGTCACACCTCCTTTTTCTACCCGCGGAAGGGATATACGGGGATTTTTCCAATTTAAGTGACAATCGAAACGGGATTACTATTTAAGATCAGAGTCGCCACTTGGGATAGTTTATGGTGTCCCAAGTCACCGGTTTAGATTCCTAAATTGAGGAGATTTGACTCTGTTTTAATGTCTGCGAAACACAGAAATCCGGGTAAGGCATTCTGTTAACCCGGGAGAAGGTGTAAGGCATTCCCGTGTTCCGTGGTTCTAGCACGGTCACTTGATCATACTTGGCTCAATTAAATTGTTTTAGTACTCATTTTAGAACCTATGTGCATTTGCCTCTTTTAATTAAGAAATTATCTTTAAACAGGTCAGGCGCACGTGTACCCATTTGTTTGACGCGTCAAAAATCATGTCACGCGAACGTGTCCACAATTTGTAACGCTTTATTATTATTAAGAATGTTTAGTCGAAGTTGCGCGAACGCATACTCCGGTTTTTTTTTTTAATCGTAATTATGTCACGCGAACGTGTACACAACCACGACGGTATATTAAACATACCTAAAGCAAACTGCGAACATGCATTTTGATATCTAAGTTATAAAATTAATATGAGGGCCATAGGGATTCAATTATGGATGGCACACATCGGTCTAAAAGAACTACATTTAATTAAAGCGGACTATATTAAAAACAATTTTATTATTATTGAGAATGTTTGGATGAAGTTGCGCGAACACATAATCCGAATTGATTTTTAGAATCGTAATTATGCCATGCGAACGTGTACACAATTACAATAGTAGATTAAATCGCGTTTAAAGGTTTTTCTATGAATATTCATCTTTAATAGCTAGGTCACTATATTTGTGAGGGCCATGGGTGGTTTAATTAAGATGGCACACCTCACTTTACATTAAAGAAAACTTGTACTCAACTAAAGCGAATTATGGATGCTCAGGTTTAATCTAATTAAAGTCCAATCTAAAACTACTAATTTAAAGTAAGCATTGGATATATTACTAGGCACTTAATTATTAAAAAAAAATTATTCTGGGCCCGTAGTGAGCCCAACATCATTTAAATGTCTTTTAAGGAAACAAAGCCAAGAGAGGGGCGCTGGGCTGGAAATTGAGCCCAAGGATAAGAGCAAAGAGGCAAGCGAGCCTGGTCTGGCCTAGCAGCTAGGCTGGGCCACTATCAGGCTCAGCGAAACTTGCAATGTTAGAACCCGCTATTTGTAAGCCAATTGATTAATGAAAATTGCTTAAGCTAATTGGGCACGATGTTGAGCCCAAAAGCAAAAGCAAAAAGAAGTCAGGGCACTCTAAACCTAGTTTCAACCGGGGTGCCACATCTGGGCCAAGGCAAGTCCCAATCATTACTGAGGTTTACTGATTCTCTCAAATACACTTAACAACAATTGCACAAAGGCTGAAAATTAAACTATGACTAACCATACCAAAAAGTAATTGAATTAATTTATACAACCTCGATAACTAAAATAAATTTATACAACTCTAGTCACAATAACTCAACAATCATTGTATCTAGCTGATTAACATTTGTAGCTTCATAAAAAAGACATTCCAATCTTCTGCTAAAGCAAGATTTTTCAGCGCATGTGATTTCGCAATTTTCCAAAGGATAGCAATTGCATTTACAAGGATAGCTACAGAGCTAGCCTGCAAATCCGCGTACAACTCTCCATAAGTGAAGCAAATGAAACAATCAGTTAGGATGATTATAACATTTCCATGACTTTAACACACAAAAATAAAAGAAAAGGCATGCCAAACAACTTTTTTAAGGTTACTTAAAAGAAACAGAAAGCCCATTGAACTATACAATTTCAGAGTCAACCAGCAAAGCCAACAGCCATCAAAATATCAAAGTTAGTTGTATTACATGCTTGTAAACTCAGGATATTAACTTGAATCCGGCTTTTACTACCATTTGAGTTACTACCAAACTTCAAATAGAAAAATTGCATAATCAAACTAGATAATGGCATAGCTAATCATGACAATCCTTAGTAATCAATCACAGAGATAGCATAGAAGACAACTTTTCATTGCATGAATTCAGAATAGGACAAAGTAGGTGAAGGTTTACATACCTAGAGGTAGAGATAACAGTAAATACCCAAATAGAAGTATGAAACACAGGAGTGAAATCATCTTATGGGTAACAGCAGTGAGAAACAGCAAGTCAACACAACATTGCTATCAAGCCATTCTCAGCTCCAAAGACCCAGAAATTTTAGAGAAAACTTACTTCTAAACTTTAGTAATAGAAAGAAAAATTAGAAAAAGGAAGCTGGAACTCTCAGAAGAATTTTTTAGGTATTTGTTTTCGTGTGTAGAGAGTGATGCTGAAAAATCTCTCTCTGAGGGTGAAAGGAAGGGCACTACTTATAGGCCTAAAAGGCCATGCGCTCAAAAATAAATCAGGGAAATATTCCCTCAGCCTGAAAAGGCATCTTTTCTAACCAACTGGGATAGCAGGTTGTCCCTTATTGGCTCAGCATATTTGTGCTAACCAAATAGGGATAGCTGCCCCCTACTCTGGAAGCTTCCAAATGTAGAAATTACTCGAAAAAGTCCCTATTTCATTTTCCAACCTAACCCCTAAGTTTCAATTGTTCAATTAACCCCCTAAGAGTTTCTAACAATTACAAGCCAAGGCAAACAAAACCAAACAGAAATAAAGATCAAATGGCATCAACCCTCAAACCTTTAACTAAACCCAGATTCTCTTAGCATGACCTGAAGTCAGAAATGAGGAAAATACAGAGATACTTAAACCTAATACCAAAACGAGTCTCAAACGAAAATTATTAAAACTTATTAAAAGCGACTACTGAGATGAGGACCTAACAAAAATCTAATAAACATAAATACAGACACTAAAATCAAGAGTTAGAAGATTTTCAATCAATTAACCTAAATTATTCTAAAAACAAAATTAAGCTTCAAAAATTATTTAACAAATCCAGAAGAGAAGTGAAAAGATACCAGCTCTCGAACTCACATGCATTCTGTCCGGTCAAAGGCAAATCAACCGGATTCCGGAGGAGTAAAAAAATCCATTAACTAATGTTAGTTTTAGACTCAAGGCGTGCTAAATCGACGGAGATATCGAAGAAAGAAAACTTGACATCTTCTGACCATTTTCAGATCCAAAACTTAAAGAGTTTCGGGGGTTTTTTTGAGAGGAACTAAAATGAAATATGGGATGAGAAGGAGGAGCGGGTTGCATGGTGTGAGTTTGGGATTATTTGGGTAATTTAGGGTTTTGGGGGTTCCGGATTTAGATCTAAAATTCGAGGTGTTTGGTGATAATTTGAAGGAAACGGGTTAAAGATTTGAAAAGGGGAGCGCAGGGAGGTCATGGGGTGTTAATTTGGTGGCGTTTGGAGGTGGTTCGCCACCGTGAGGCGATTTCTGGTCAGCGGACCACGGTGAAGACGGTGAAGTGTATGAGGGCGGCTAGGGTTTGGGTGTTTCTGAGTTTGAGAGACGGAGATGGGAACTGAGGGTGGTTCGATGGGTTTGGGGGGGTAAACCGTTTTAGGACAGTTATATACTAAGGGGGTCCTTAGTTCCGGCCCGTTGGATTACCAAGATCCAACGGCTGTGATGACAAAAGGGTGAAACGGGGTCATTTGGGTGTAGTGGGGCCTGGACCGGGTAATTTACTTTGGGCTCGGATTTTGTTGCGGGTTTTGGCAGAAATGTTTGGGCTTTGGCCCAATAAAATTAAAACAAACCCCCCTTCTATTTCACTTTCTTTTTTGTTTTTGTTTTTTCTTTTCTTTTTTTCTTTAAATAAAAACCTAAATTAAAATCCTAAATTAATCTAGATTGTAAAACTAAACAATTTCCTATAAATTATAAAAATTCCTTGATCCTAAATTAAAAGAGAAAAACTACTATTCTACAATTAAAGCTAAAAATGCAAAAATGAACCATTTTTGTGGTTTTCATTTTTTAATAAAATAAATAATTAACTAATTAACCTTAAAAATGTGAAAAACAAAAACCTAAATGCAACGCATGGTGTTTTTGGCATTTTCATGACATTTAATGGAAATTAAACGTGCACAAAAATGTAAACAATTAATAAAATTCTAAAAAAAAACCTACAAAATGGTAAATAACAACAAAAAACCTATTTTCTTGAATTTTATAGGAATAATTCATATAGGGCAAAAATCACGTGCTCACAGCTGCCCCTCTTTGCTCGGAAACACGAAGAGTTTTCGTGTAAAGATAAAGTGAGCGGATACGAGCGCTTTTTGCCCGTTTAAATACTCCGTGGGAAGCATTTTTGAAAGAGTTGACCGAATCTTGCTTCCGAGGTTGCCTACATATCCTTGGCTATGAAGGAATCAGGTCAGTGTACTTCGAGAAGTTTTGGTAGCTGGGACTACCGGGAAGCTGTGATTTCACTGAGGCTGCTGCTGCTACTGCTTGCTGAACTCCTTATTACACCAAGTTAAAAAAAAAGCTAAACTAAACTATGATCTATGAATCACAAGAATCCTATCTATATATCTTCAAACTTGATCTTGCAATTTCTGCTGCTCTGTGGTGCACCTTGAGCTGTTGACTCGTACTTCCCAAGTGAGCTTCCTTTGTTGCTGACTTGAATTACATTCTGAAGTGAATTCCCTCGTTTTCCAAGTGGGCGCCTGATTGCCAAAACTTGAATTGTCTTCCTTTGAAACTTGGACTGTTTTCCCTTGTTCTCCAGGTGGGCGCCTGATTGCTGAACTTGAACAGTCTTCCCTCGAAACTGCTTTTCCTTGATACTTGAATTGTCTCCCCTTGAAACTTGAACTGTTTTCCCTTGTTCTCCAGGTGGACGCCTAATTGCTGAACTTGAACCGTCTTCCTTCGAAACTGCTTTTCCTTTGAACTGTCTTCCCTTGTTCTCCAGGCGGGCGCCTGATTGCTGAACTCGAACTGCTTCCTTCGAAACTACTTTCCCTTGAAACTTGAACTGTCTTCCCTTGTTGTCCAGGTGGGCGCCTGATTGATGAATTTGAACCGTCTTCCTTCGAAACTGCTTTTCCTTTGAACTGTCTTCCCTTGTTCTCCAGGTGGGTGCCTGATTGCTGAACTCGAACTGCTTCCTTCGAAAGTGCTTTCCCTTGAAACTTGAACTGTCTTCCCTTGTTCTCCAGGTGGGCGCCTGATTGCTGAACTCGAACTATTTTCCCTTGAAACTTGTGCTGTCTTCCCTTGTTCTCCAGGTGGGCGCCTGATTGTTGAACCCGAACTGCTTCCTTCGAAACTGCTTTCCCTTGAACTTGAACTGTCTTCCCTTGTTCTCCAGGTGGGCGCCTGATTGCTGAACTTGGACCGTCTTCCTTCGAAACTACTTTTCCTTGAAACTCAAATAGTCTTCCCTTGAGACTTGAACTACTTTCCCTTGTTCTCCAGGTAAGCGCCTGATTGCTGAACTCGAACTGCTTTCCCTTGAAACTTGTGTTGTCTTCCCTTGTTCTCCAGGTGGGCGCCTGATTGCTGAACCTGAACTGCTTCCTTCGAAACTGCTTTCCCTTGAACTTGAACTGTCTTCCTTTGTTCTCCAGGGTGCGCCTGATTGCTGAACTGGAACCGTCTTCCTTCGAAACTGCTTTTCCTTAAAACTCAAATTGTCTTCCCTTGAAACTTGAATTGATTTCCCTTGTTCTCCAGGTGGGCGCTTGATTGCTGAACTCGAACTGCTTCTTTCGAAACTGCTGTCCCTTGAACTTGAACTGTATTCCCTTGTTCTCCAGGTAGGCGTCTGATTGCTGAACTCGAACCGTCTTCCTTCAAAACTGCTTTTCCTTGAAACTCGAATTGTCTTCCATTGAAACTTGAACTGCTTTCCCTTATTCTCCAGGTGGGCGCCTGATTGCTGAACTCGAACTGCTTCCTTCGAAACTGCTTTCCCTTGAAACTTGAACTGTCTTCCCTTGATCTCCAGGTGGGCGCCTGATTGCTGAACTCGAACTGCTTTCCCTTGAAACTTGTGTTGTCTTCCTTTTTTCTCCAGGTGGGTGCCTGATTGCTGAACCCGAACTGCTTCCTTCGAAACTTGTGATGTCTTCCCTTGTTCTCCAGGTGGGCGCCTGATTACAACAAAACAGACAAAACAATAGGAGCTTTTCTGCCCCAGTTTGATATTAGGAACATCTGTGTGTGTTAACCGACTGTTGTTATCAAAAGAAGTTCTAAGCTAAATTCCCTTATCTTGAATATTTCAAATTAAATCTCATCTTAAAAGCTAAATCATACTTCCCAAAGGTAGAAGTTTTATCAAACTTCATCATTTATGAAGATCTCAATACTTACTAAATCCTGTTATCCAAGAGGGTCCTGAAAACTTACGGCCGAACCTGTCTAACACATGTTTTCCTCACGGAGGGTTCCTCCGAAACAAACAAAATTTCCTGCCCTTGTTTTCAATCAAAGAAAAATCTTATCAGTTTGAAAATGTGGTGGTTAGTTTGCGGCATTCTTGCTGAAGGTTGCCTTTCCACTGCCATGCTTTGTTCTCATCAGCTGCCTCCGACTAGCAAAGAATTATTTAACCTTCTGATTGCGCCTTAACCACAGGACTCTGAATGACCTGAATGCCCCATACTCAAAACTGATGTTTTACATTTGTGCCCTTCCAATATGAACCTCTGTATTTCTCCCCATAATTCACGAAACCACACGATCACTTGAACCTCGGCTAACACCTTGTTTTCTAGCTTGCATCATGCTATTTCTGGCGTGCTTCGGCCGCGCTTTGCTTTGTGCAATTTGGATGTTGGTAATAAGCTTTGTAATCCTTTCTTGTTTGCTTAGCAAGGCTAACATTGGAAAAGCCTTAGAGAAGTAGACAAAAGGAAATGAAATGCAATGACATCGAGCGTTATGAATAAAGAAGAAGATTCAAAACAGGAAGACTGTTTGAGGAAGAATAGGAAAAGGCACTTATCTGAGTGAAGTTGCTGGCATCAATGATCATAACATGCATTTTGGATTAATCAGCTTTGTCTATTCAGTCAATCCTCTTTCCGTCTTCACACTTTATGCCTTGGGTTCCCATGATCCCATTCCTTTGCAAAGTCAACAACCTTATTCGGCTTGCGGCGCCCTGAAGGGTTTTCACCAGCAAACCTCTCTCATTTGTTCATCTCTCAACTCACCATCGCCTTACAGTGACCGTGAGGGTTTTCACCAATAAGACTCTCTCATTTTAATTTCTCTCAGCTTTCCGTCGCCTTACGGTGCCCTTGAAGGTTTTCACCAATAAGAATCTCTCATTTATTCATTTTTCCTGCGTAGAACAGAGTGTTGCCTCTGATGTGAATCATACCTCTACTTGCTTGGCATGGCATCCCTCGAAGATTGATTGAAAGGTCTTTCTTTGGACCGTAATGTGGGATTTGGATAGGTTTAGAAATAAAGGATATCATAAAGGCTCAAAATAACATGAATGGGTTCAAAATTACAACTTTTGGAATCAGATCTTTTTACCAAAATCGCAACTTCTGCCCCAATTTCATTGCTTGGGGAACTTCGCATTTTATATTGATGGGACCGAACCGTGAGGCTCCCTACGTATCCTTAAAAGGAATCAAGTCGAACGTAGTTCATGACATATGAGTTGCTTTGTTTTTGTACTTTTCTCTCTTCTCTTTTTTTTCTACTTATTTTCTCTCTTTTCTTTTCTTTCTTCTCTTCTTTTCTTTTCTTTACTCTTTTCCATTTTTTTCTCTCTTTTTTTTTCTTCACCTTCTATGTTCGTGTTTCTGGACTTGCTATTGATTCCAAAAGAGGGGTATGAAAAAAAATAAGGCTCAAAGGGGTGGCAAAGGATAAAGTGTTTAGATAGAAAAATAAAATGCCTTCGTCATTCCAATCTTCAAAAATATGCCAATTACAAACAACACAATTCAAACCAGAGAAATCATACATAATATCTTTTGACTGCATCAGAATTGATAGCCATATCTACACACTTGCCTTCTACATCTGTTAGATACAAAGCACCATTGGACAACACTCTCGTTACCACGAACGGCCCTTGCCAATTTGGGGAAAACTTGCCTTTTGCTTCAACCTGATGTGGAAGGATGAGTTTCAATACTAGCTGACCCACTTCATATTTCCGGGGACGCACCTTCTTGTTGTATGCTCTCGCCATTCTTTTTTTATACAACTGGCCGTGACATACTGCCGCCAGTCTTTTCTCATCAATCAGACTTAGCTGCTCTAATCGGGTTTTAATCCACTCATCATCATCAATCTCTACTTTCGCAACAATTCAAAGGGATGAAATTTAGTCCTCCGCGGGTATCACTACTTTAGTACCATATACCAACAAATAAGGAGTTGCACCTACTGAAGTGCGAACAGTAGTGCGATAACCTAGTAAAGCAAAAGGAAACTTTTCATGCCATTGGCTAGAACCTTGCACCATCTTTCGAAGTATCTTTTTTATGTTTCTGTCGGCCACCTCAACCGCTCCATTTGCCTTGGGACGATACGGAGTGGAATTTTAATGCATAATCTGGAACTGCTTGCATACTTCTTTCATCAAATGGCTGTTAAGATTAGCACCATTGTCCGTGATAATTACCTTTGGAATTTCGAACCGACAAATGATGCTTGAATGAACAAAGTCAACCACTGCTTTCTTAGTCACAGATTTGAAAGTCATAGCTTCAACCCATTTAGTGAAATAATTGATGGCCACCAGAATGAACATGTGCCCCTTGGATGATGCTGGCTCAATTGGTCTGATGACACCCATGCCCCAAGCAACAAAGGGCCACGGTGCGGACATTGTATGCAATTCAGACGGGGGAGAATGGATGAAATCACCGTGCACCTAGCATTGATGACACTTACGCACAAAGCTGATGCAGTCTCGTTCCATGGTGAGCCAGTAATAACCTGCTCGAAGAATCTTCTTTGCAAGAACATACCCACTCATATGCGGCCCGTAAACTCCGGAATGCACTTCGGTCATGATAGTCGTGGCTTGTCTAGCATCTATGCATCTCAACAATCCATGATCTGGAGTTCTTTTGTACAAAACTCCTCCACTTAAGAAAAATCCACTTGCCAAATGTCAAATTGTTCTCTTTTGATCACCAGTGGCTTGTACCGGATATACCCCCATCCTGATGTATTCCCTGATATCTTGGAACCACGGCTCACCATCAAGTTCTTCTTCCACCATACTATAATAAGCATGCTGATCATGGACCTGAATGTGCAGAGGGTCAATATAAGCCTTATCCGGATGATGTAACATCGACGCCAGAGTAGCCAAGGTGTCAGCAACCTTATTGTGGATCCTAGGGATATGCCTGAATTCCACTGATCTGAACCGCTGACAAAGATCCTGCAGACATTGCCAATATGGTATGAGCTTCGACTCTCGAGTCTCCCATTCTCCCTGAATTTGGTGCACTAACAGATCTGAATCTCCCAAAACTAGCACTTCCTGGACTCCCATGTCCACAGCTAACCTTAATCCTAGAATGCATGCTTCGTACTCAGCCATGTTTTTGGTGCAATAGAAACGAAGTTGAGCTGTGACAGGGTAGTGGTGCCCTATTTCAGAAATGAGCACAGCTCCTATTCCAACGCTTTTCATGTTAGCATCCCCATCAACGAAATGTTTCCAACAGGGCTTTTCATCCTGCTCGACCTCATCAATATGCATTACCTCTTCATCAGGAAAGTAAGTCTTCAAAGGTTCATATTCTTCGTCCACCGGGTTCTCGGACAAGTGATCGGCCAAAGCTTGGGCTTTCATCACCGTCCGAGTCACATAGATGATGTCGAACTTTGTGAGCAGAATCTGCCACTTTGCGAGTCTTCCTGTGGGCATAGGCATCTGAATGATATACTTTAAAAGATCCAGGCGAGAAATGAGGTAAGTTGTATATGATGACAGATAATGCTTTAGCTTCTACTCTACCCAAGTCAAGGCGCAACATGTCCTTTCAAGGGGAGTATACTTAACCTCATAGGATGTGAACTTTTTGCTGAGATAGTAGATGGCCTGCTCTTTCCTGCCAGTGATGTCATGTTTACCCAACACACAGCCAAATGAATTATCAAGGACTGTCAAATAAAGAATCAAAGGTCTCCCGGGTTCCGGCGGGACCAACACAGGCGGGTTTGACAAATACTCCTTGATATTATCGAATGGTTCCTGGCACTCATCAGTCTATTTGACCGCATCATCCTTCTTTAGCAACATAAAGATGGGTTCACAAGTGGTCGTGAGTTGAGCAATAAACCTGCTGATGTAATTCAACCTCCCTAGCAGACTCATCACCTCAGTCTTGTTCTTTGGTGGTGGTAATTCTTGGATGGTCATAATCTTTGATAGATCCAACTCAATGCCTCGCCGACTGACTATTAATCCTAACAGTTTGCCCGACGGAACACCAAATGCACACTTTGCAGTGTTGAGATTAAGATTGTACCTGCAGAGCCTCTAGAAGAACTCTCTCAGGCCCCTGACTTGGTCGGACTGCTTCCTGAACTTTATGATCACATCATCCACGTAAACCTCAATCTCTTTGTGTATCATGTCATGGAATATGGTAGTCATTGCCCTCATGTAAGTTGCCCCAGCGTTTTTCAAAACCAAACGGCATGACCCGGTGGCAATATGTTCCCCATGGCATGATAAATGCCGTCTTTTCCGCATCGTCCTCATCCATTAAGATCTGACGATATCCCGCATAGCAGTCCACTAAAGACCCAATCTCATGCTTGGCACAATTATCAATCAAAATGTGGATATTTGGAAATGGGTAGTTATCCTTCGGACTTGATTTGTTGAGGTCACGGTAATCAACACATACTCTGGTCTTACCATCTTTCTTTGGCACAGGAACAATATTAGCTAACCACCTGGGATACCGCATGACTCTAATGACCTTTGCATCAAGCTGCTTTGTGACTTCTTCTTTGATCACCACACTTATTTCGGTCTTAAAACTTCCTTAATTTCTGCTTGACGGGAGGGAAAGTTGGATCAGTTGGCAATTTGTCGACCACCAAGTCGGTACTCAAACCCGGCATGTCATCATACGACCATGCAAAAATATCCTTATATTCAAACAATGCTTTGATTATTTCGTCCCTGATTTGTGGTTCAAGATGAACACTTATCTTGGTTTCTCTGACATTATCTAGATCTCCTAAATTGATTGCTTGGATTTCATTCAAATTAGGCTTGGGTTTTTCTTTGCTGATTTCCTCAAATGCCTCATCCTCATCATATTCTGTTTCATCATCACTCCCTATTTCTTGGAATATTATTTCTGAATTAGTTTGACTTTAATACTTGGCCGAAGATTCCTCATGCATGTCGTGTCATTGAAACTAGCATAAAAAGAACTGTACAAAGAAGAAAAGCAAACAAAAATAAAAACTATCAGGAATGATGGAAAAGGAAAATTGCATTTCATTGAAAATAAAGGATAACAGGGTTTGTACATCAAACAAGCAAAAAATAAAAATCTGGGTCACAACCCTGGAATAACCCAGATAGAAAGGAAAATAAAGCAAACTACCAAAACTCCTTCCGATTAGGGAGAGGAGTAGCCTTCAAATTTCTAAGCTTTACTTTCGACCCGGCGAATTGCACATCCGCTTTGCTGGAACCTTCTCAAATTTCTACCATATTCACATCATCAAACCACCTCTGGAACCTTTCAATTAACTCTTCATCAACGTCAACCATAGGATTTGGAACTGCTGACACAGGGCGTTTCACGGCACCGGGCTTGAGAAATGACATGGAGAGACGCGGCATGGGCTTCAGAAGTGCCCACGCCTTCTGTTTCAACATTTTTGCCCTTTTCACGTCTGCTGTTGTGGGTTTGAATCCTACACAAAACATATCCAAGTTTTTAGGCAGAGACACTGGCTGCACGATACCTTGTAAAGAAGCGCCCAGACCTTTGCATGGCACAAAACCATTCTTTAAGCATCTCACACGCCACCACGACAGATGTGGAGGCTAACTTTGGAGTTGGAATACATTTCCCTTCTGGAACCTTCTCAATTGGCACTATTTCAGAAACTTGGTAGACGCAAGGCCCCTGATCGTCTTCGGCCTCAATAAACGAGACGGAGGCTTCATTGTAAGCAACCAAGTTCTCATCACCATGCACTACAATCTCCTGTCTGTCCAACTCGAACTTGACCATCTGGTGCAAAGAGGACAGGAGTGCTTTGGTAGCATGTATCCAGGGCCGACCTAATAGCAAATTGTAAGAGATGAACACGTCTAGTACCCAGAACTCCATGGTGCATTCAACTGGCCCTATTGTAAGTTCGAGAACAATATCTCCAATAGAATCTCCCCCCCCCCCCTCCCCCGTCAAAACCTCGGACACATATACTATTCTTGTGGACTCTTTCAGTATCAATTTTCAACTTGTGCAGAGTGGACAGAGGGCAAATGTTCGCACTGGAACCATTATCCACCAACACCCTAGTGACCACAAAATCTTCACATTTCACTGTAAGATAGAGAGCTTTGTTGTGCTCGGTACCTTTCACAGGCAATTCGTCATCAGAGAAGGTGACCTTGTTCACCTCAAATATCCTGTTGGCAATTTTCTCCAAATGGTTCACTGTGATTTTTTTGGGAACATGAGCTTCGTTCAGAATTTTCATCAGGGCCCGACGATGCTCATCTGAATAGATCAACAATGATAGCAAGGAAATCTGAGCGGGAGTCTTTCTCAACTGCTCCACGATGGAGTAATCTTGTACTCTCATTTTTCTCAAAAACTCCTCCACCTCTTCATTAGCGACTGGTTTCTCTACTAGAACTGGATTATCTCTGAGTGTTTTAGCTTTCCTTAACTCTTCCGAGGCAAAGCATCTCCCTGAACGAGTTAATCCCTAGGCCTCATTAACTTCTTCCTTCACTTCCCTCCCCTTATCGGTCACTATAACCCGCTTATAGTCCCATGGGATGGCCTTGGAGTTGATTACCGGCAGTTGGGATACAAGCATGATGATGACAGGGTCCGTGCGGGCACCCTCTACAATTATGATAGGCTTGTTTGCCAGCCCTGGCACGATCACTTTTGCCCTTTCTTGCTTTGCTACAGCATCACTTGGGGATCTCTGCTCGACTACCACAAATGTATTATCAACTGGCATGCTCAACTTGTCTGCTAATCCTTCAGCTATCGAAAAAGTGGCTTTTGTGACAACTGCACCCTTGACTGGCTTAACTTCACTAGACCGGATCATCATGATAGATCGTGAAGGCCTCTTGGGTTCCCCATCCTTGT
Source organism: Nicotiana attenuata (assembly GCF_001879085.1). Lineage (NCBI taxonomy): Eukaryota > Viridiplantae > Streptophyta > Magnoliopsida > Solanales > Solanaceae > Nicotiana > Nicotiana attenuata. The sequence goes on from NW_017670392.1 coordinate 472,266, forward strand.
GTATTATCTCAATCATGTTTACTTCATCATGGGCTGGCAGCGGGTTCTGATTGATGTTGGGTGCTTCCGGAGTTTGGACCATAATTTGGTTTGTGTCTATGAGCCCTTGGATGGCACTTTTCAAGTGCCAACACTTTTCCGTATCGTGCCCCGAAGTTCCCGAATAATATGCACAACTGAGGGAGTAATCCAAATTCTTTGTAAGAGGGTTTGGCAATTTCGACTCAATTGGCCTCAGCACATCCAACTGCCTCAATCTCCGGAAGAAGCTAGTATAAGACTCCCCCCAATAGGGTGAACATTTTCTTCCACTGCAACCTCCCGTTCCTGAATACTGGCTTGGGCCGGAAACCGGGACCGACAGGGTTTTGGTAGGTTCGTGGAGGTGGGTAAGCTTTTTATGGAGCTGGGTAGGTGTTCTGTGGGGCTAGAGCACGCCATTGTGGGTAAGAAGGAGGTTGAGTGTATGACTGGGCGTGGTAGACAGAATACTGCGGGTCTGGTGATGGAAAGTAGTGTTGAGGTGGGTTATATAGGGTTTGGGTGTAGGTTCAGTGATGGTGTCGAGGCGGGGTGTAATGGTGTGGTGTACTCCTCGGACCAAGCCACGATCCTGAGTCAACTTTTGCAACATCTTCTTTCTTCTTCTTTCCGATCACTCCTCCAGTTCCATTCTGAATGGCTTGGGTGGTTGCTTTGATAGCCGAGTAGCTCATGATTTTGATAGTTTTAAGCCCTTCTTCTACCATACCGCCCATCTTCACTACCTCTTTGAAAGACTTACCTATGGCCGATATCAGATGACCAAAGTAAGTAGGCTCCAGAGCCTGCAAAAAGTACTCCACCATTTTGTTTTCCTCCATCAGAGGGTTGACTCTTGCCGCTTGTTCTCTCCAGTGAAAACTATATTCTCAGAAACTTTCTCCTGGTTTCTTCTCTATCTTAGTCAGGGACAAACGATCTGGAATGATTTCTATGTTGTATTGGAAGTGCTGTGCAAATGCTTGGGCCAGATCATCCCGTGTATACCATCTGCTGTGATCTTGACGTGTGTACCACTCTAACATCGTGCCACTCAAACTCTGGCTGAATTATGCCACTAACAGCTCATCTCTCCCACCAGCTCCTCTCATTTTACTGCAAAATCCTCTCAAGTGGGCCACCGGGTCTCCGTGCCCGTCATATAGGTCGAATTTAGGCATCTTGAATTCAAAAGGCAACTAAACATCAGGAAATAGACACAAATCTTTGTAGGCTACGCTCACATGGCCTCCCAATCCTTGCATGTTTCTGAACAATTGTTCCAGGCTTCTTACCTTCCTGAACATCTCCTCCTGTTCCGGGTTTTTAGGTGGTTTCTCAGTCTCAACAGGGATGTCGAAAAAAGGAGTGTAGGAGTAATGATCTGGGGCCTTGAAAGTAGGCTCTGGGATAGTACTAATTATCTTGGGTCTGGAATAATGGATCGCTGGAGGATTGATGGAGTGTAGCTGGCGGGGGTGCTACGAAAACAGGGGTGGCTGGTGGAGGGGGCTATGGAATTGTTTTGGCTGGTGGTGCTTGTGTGGTTTGGGAAGTGGAGCCCTGATAGTGGTGTTAATGGGTGAAGCCTGGTGCATGTTGTAGGGATGAATCAACAGTGGGAGGTTCTTGGGATTGAGATAATGGTGGGATGAAAGCAGGGTTGGCAGGGTATGATGGTGGGGGATGCCCTTTCACCCATGCTTGGTACATTTCGGCCATCTGATGTTTCAACTTGTGTAGCTCCTCTTTCAGATTAACCACAGACTCTTCCACCTCTCTCGACGGATCAATAACACTTGCGTCCAGTTCTAGGCCAACCATGATCAACTTGTTTTTAGGCCTGGTGTTGTACGGGTGGGTTGCCAGAATGCCGAACAAATTAACCACCTGCCTATACTTAATGACAACAAGCAAACTTGTTAGCGATTATGAGCTTAACAGATAGGCAACCGCACGTTGGGGATGCAATGCACCTAAGCAGTTAACCATTTCTATTATGCATTTGAATGACTGCTTGCTTCATCCCGGCTTTCACTAATTCTTTTCATTTTGCATTTTTCTTTCTCTCTTTTCATTCCCTCCTTTCTTTGCTTGATTCTTGACTTTCTCCTTTTATTCTCGCATTGTTTCCTCTCTTGTTTTTCCATTATTTCTTTCCCCTCAATTTTCTGTTATTTTCTCTCCTCTTTTTTTTATGGTTGTGATCTAATCCTATAGGGATTGCCTACGTATCATGACGCCGCATGAATTAGATGAAGCATAGTTCTAGGGATAAATAAAAGAAAGACACATTTTTTTCTCTTTTTCTTCAAATTTTATAAATTAAAACAAGATAGGAACATCCTGATTACAACGACTTCCCTACAGACTTAAACATTTTCAGAAACTAAAACAAGACTCAAAATGGAATAATAGACTCTAAAAGAAACTGAAACAGACTCGACAAATAAAATCAAGAATACATAAGTGCTTCCCCTGCTGCTCTAGTTGGCCTTGCTGCGGGCCTATGCGCGATGTCTTCTTGGAGGCGAAACAAATCATCCATGATCTGTCGGACAAAAACCATAACTGAGGCGAAAAACGTGGACTGGGTCATGTCTTCACACTCATTGAACTTCATCACAATGTAGTCCGCAATCCTTATAACCCTTTCCCTGATAATACCCTTCTCTTGTAGCAACCGTTCAATCTGCTGAGATCGGACCCCAAAACCTGTTCGGCAGTATGATTTTGCTCTTGAAGCTGTTGCAAGTCCTTTTCTAACTGTGACATTAGGGCATATCAACGTTCCCTTTCTGCTTTGAAATCTCTTGCCTGCTTGGTCATTTTGTTTTCAAGGACATTGACCCTTTTCTCAGACCCAACATTCCTTTGTCGTAATTTTCTTCCAGCTTTGGGACGAAATTTGCCCGTCCCTCCGCATTCTTGGCTAATTTGGCTTTTGCTTTTGCTAATTCCTTTTCAGTCTTTTCTTGGTCAGCCTCGTAATCACATACCTTTCTCCTAAGACCGTTTATGAGCATCTCATATTGTCTACTTCTGGCCGGATTTTCAGCGGCAATTTTCATTCTTTGAATTTGAGCTCGTAAGGCTTCATTTTCCTAGGCCAATTTCCTTCTTTCTCCTTCAGATTCTTGCATTTGTAGATCATTATTGAACTCAAAGTTTCTCAATTTCTCTTCAAGAGTGTGAAAGGTAGCTTGGTACTTTTTCTCCTTCTCTTCCCAGGCCAACTTTTCCTTGACTTTGTCATCAAAAGCCTGCATATGCAGTCTCTTTGCTGGTCTCTCGGGCTCTGGTTTGGGCTCTTTACTCATTGCTTGCACCTGACTTTCTTTCAAAACACGCTGCATAATTCGGATTCACTTCCCCTTTGGCAACATCTGGTACCTGGGTGTCATTTTTCAGACACCGACAACTGTTCCAATCCTGCTGGACTAAAGCCTCGGGCAATGCGGCCTCTGAATGGAGTTCGATGACCTGGGTGGTTAGATGTTCATCTTAAGGAACCACCTGATATCTCCCTAACTGCCTTATGACCCTTTGTGGTGTATACGACTGGACACTCCTCAAACCCATCAACATCAAATAACCCTTTGTAGCTGTTATATATATGATTTCTGTCATCGGGAGCCATCCTATAGTCCATTCGACTTGACTTGCTTTCAGATCTTTCAAATGGGAGATCCAAGCTTCAAACCCTTCTGGAGCGTTGTAATCTTTCACCCTCTCCTCATAGCTTTTGATGAAGTTATCTTTGCTTGAACCATATCTCATGAATTTGGGGTAATGGGGGAGATGCTCGATCAACCATATTTGTAGAAGAACACTGCAACCTTCGAAGAATTGAGCCCGGATCTACACAATGTCAATGCTCGGTAAATATCTGCCAGTACTAGAGGAGCAAGTATGTGATCTTTCTTTGTAATAAGGGTTTGTGCAACTCTAGCCATGCGGGTATCTACCGTCCCTTCAGCATTTAGAAAGACTATGATTCCCGGTAACGCAACTAAGAAGGCGAACCTACGATGAATTTGCTCAATGTTCTTGTCCTGTTTGTTGTTCAATCCTTTTTCATGTGTTTCGAACCCGACCGAATGCCCGAATCTGGAATACAAAAATTGAAAGGAACGGCATCCGTTGTCCACATGAGCCTTCTTCATTTGTTTGTTGATATTAAGAAGGTCAAAGAATTTATGCACTGATGCGGCGCTCGGAATATCAGCTGTTGTTTTCTCAAATCCTGGCCAAAATGGATGTACCCAGCTATTTCTTCCAGTATAGGGTAAGCTCAAAATCCGAGAAATGAAAGACATTGTGCACAGGATCCCAAAAGGTTACCAAAGCTTTGATAAAATCTTCTTGTGGTTTGATTTCCAAAATGTCGGTGAGAGGACCCAACTGTTCCTTTACCCAGTCTTGACCATTGTTATCCAAATCATACCACCACATGCGCAACTGTAACTGAGCGTACTCTATGACTAGTAGTTTCAGGTCCTGGACAGTATTCATGTTGGTTTCTGCGAATGGTTAGGGTTAGGCTTGACTCTGATAGATTTTTGAGGAAACAACTTTTGACTACTAAAGGAATGAGCAAAAGAAAATGACCCTTTCCCCTTCTACACAAAAGGGGTTGGTTTCGTAAATGTGGCCCCTTCGCAATTTCAAGTAAATTTTGAGGCCGAGGGAAGACACATAGATAAATGACCCCTTACTGACAGATTTATTCGTTCTCTACGAAAATAGCCCTTCGACAAACGAAAAATATTCTAAGGATATCTCGGTGAGAACGGCAACAAAGCTGGGTCGGCTTATTCTTGACATAGTGCCCTAGCTACCTACAACATCACTTTATTTTGTTAACTTTGCAAAAAGAGGTCGAACCCTATGTAGGTTGCCTACATATCTCACATCCGGTGGGAATCGGACCTGCGTAGTTCGTACAGTTTTGACATCATTAAAAAAACACGAGTGACTCGTTTTGAAATGGCTTTTTTTGCTTTTCTTTTTCAAATCCCACTTTTTTGGAAAAACTCGGCAGAGTTTCTGGACGTTTTCAAATACTGATATTTTTAAAATGGATTTATTTCCTTTCTACACCACTCTTGGTTTTTCCTCTGATTGTCTTTCCTAGCCGGTCAGCATGCAGGCCGAAACAAATAAATGTTCACATAGCACGTAAGATGCATCAGGATGGTCTGTTATTTTTGGTACACTTGTCCTAGACGGACCCAACCCCTGTGTTGAGTCCCCCAAGTCAAATGCACGTGATGCAAACAAATGTTCCTACTAGGGATCCGGCATGAGGTTATGTTTTTCTAGGTTTGAACCTGGGGTTTTGTTCTATACTGGGCTTACCCGAGCGGACAACTCGAGCCGAGGTGGGGGCAACATACCGGGAGCACGAAAGTCTGCCCGGCCTTGTTGCTGACACATGCCTCGTTCTAATTGGTATGTCTTCTAACAGAAAGTGGGCCACCCGTACGTGTGCACCAACTTTTAGAAGACTCATAAGGGTGGCGTAAGAAGATATTTAATGAAATTCAAGCAGTAACGAAATGGCAAATAAACAGCAAGTAGCACATTGGGTTCACAAAATGCAGTAATACTAACAATAAATAAAGCCAAGAAAAATCATATCAACAAGCTCGAATTCTTGAACCGTGAACCAAAAGTTCTGGGTTCTTAGTCCCCAGCAAAGTCGCCAGAGCTGTCACACCTCCTTTTTCTACCCCCGAAAGGGATATAAGGGAGTTTTTCCAATTTAAGTGACAATCGAAACAAGATTATTATTTAAGATCAGAGTCGCCATTTGGGATAGTTTATGGTATCCCAAGTCACTGGTTTAGATTCCCGAATCGAGGAGATTTGACTCTGTTTTAATGTCTGCGAAACACAGAAATCCGGACAAGGAATTCTATTAACCCGGGAGAAGGTGTTAGGCATTCCCGAGTTCCGTGGTTCTAGCACAGTCGCTTTGATCATACTTGGCTCAATTAAATTGTTTAATTACTCAGTTTAGAACCTATGTGCATTTGCCTCTTTTAATTATGAAATTATCTTTAAACAGGTCATGCGCACGTGTACCCATTTCTCTGGCGCATCAAAATTCATGTCACGAGAACGTGTCCACAATTACTAACGCTTTATCATTATTAAGAATGCTTAGTCGAAGTTGCGCGAACGCATGCTCCAATTTATTTTTTTTTTAAATCATAATTATGTCACGCGAACGTGTACACAACCATGACGGTATATTAAACGTGCCTAATGCAAACTACGAACATTCATTTTGATATCTAAGTTATAAAATTAATATGAGGGCCATAGGGATTCAATTAATGATGGCACACCTCAGTCTAAAAGAACTACATTTAATTAAAGCGGACTATATTAATAACAATTTTATTATATTTCAGAAAGTTTGGTCGAAGTTGCGCGAACGCATACTTCGAATTGGTTTTTAGAATTGTAATTATGTCACGCGAATGTTTACACAACCACAATTGTAGATTAAATCGGGCCTAAAGGCTTTTCTACGAACAATCAATTTTAATAGCTAAGTCACAATATTTGTGAGGGCCATGGGTGGTTTAATTAAGATGGCACACCTCACTTTACTTTAAAGAAAACTTGTACTCAACTAAAGTGAATTATGGATGCTCAAGTTTAATCTAATTAAAGTCCAATCTAAAACTACTAATTTAAAGTAAGCATTGGATAGATTACTAGGCACTTAATTATTTTAAAAAAAGTATGGGCCAGCAGTGGGCCCAACATCATGTTAAAGTCTTTTAAGGAAACAAAGCCAAGAGAGGGGCGCTGGGCTGGAAATTGAGCCCAAGGATAAGAGCAAAGAGACAAGGGATCCTGGTCTGGCCTAGCAGCTGGATTGGGCCACTATCAGGCCTAGCGAAACTTGCAATGTTAGAACCCGCTATTTGTAAGCAAATTGATGAATGAAAATTGCATAAGGTAATTGGGCACAATGTTGAGCCCAAAAGCCAAAACAAAAAGAAGTCAGGGCACTCTAAACCTGGTTTCAACCGGGGTGCCACATCTGGGCCAAGGCCAGGCCCAATCATTACTGATCCTCTCAAATACACTTAACAACAATTGCACAAAGGCTGAAAATTAAACTATGACTAACCATACCAAAAAGTAATTGAATTAATTTATACAACCTGGATAACTAAAATAAATTTATACAACTCTAGTCATAATAACTCAACAATCATTGTATCTAGCTGATTAACATTTGTAGCTTCATAAAAAAGACATTTCAATCTTCTGCTAAAGCAAGTTTTTCCAGCCCAGGTGATTTCGCAATTTTCCAAAGGACAGCAGTTGCATTTACAAGGATAGCTACAGAGCTAGCCTGCAAATCTGCGTCCAACTCTCCGCATTTGAAGCAAATAAAACAATCGGTTAGGATGATTATAACATTTCCATGACTTTAACGCACAAAAATCAAAGAAAAGGCATGCCAAACAACTTTTTCAAGGTTACTTAAAAGAAACAGAAAGTCCATTGAACTATAAAATTTCAGAATCAACCAACAAAGCCAACTGCCATCAAAATATCAAAGTTAGTTGTATTACATGCTTGTAAACTCAGGATATTAACTTGAATCCTGCTTTTACTACCATTTGAGTTACTACCAAACTTCAAATAGAAAAATTGCATAATTAAACTAGATAATGGCATAGCTAATCATGACAATCCTTAGTAATCAATCACGGAGATAGCATAGAAGACATCTTTTCATTGCATGAATTCAGAATAGGACAAAGTAGGTGAAGGTTTACATACCTAGAGGTAGAGATAATAGTAAATACCTAAAAAGAAGTATGAAATACACGAGTGAAATCAGCTTATGGGTAACAGCAGTGAGAAACAACAACAATACTCAACACAACTTTGCTATCAATCCATTCTCAGCTCCAAAGACCCAGAAATTTTAGAGAAAACTTACTTCCAAACTATAGTAATAGAAAGAAAAATTAGAAAAAGGAAGCTGGAACTCTCAGAAGAATTTTTTAGGTCTGTTTTTCGTGTGTAGAGAGTGATGCTGAAAAATCTCTCTCTGAGAGTGAAAGGAAGGGCACTACTTATAGGCCTAAAAGGCCATGTGCTCAAAAGCAAATCAGGAAAATATTCCCTCAGCCTGAAAAGGCATCTTTTCTAACCAACTGGGACAACTGGCTGTCCCTTATTGGCTCAGCATATTTGTGCTAACCAAAAGGGATAGCTTCCCCCTATTCTCGAAGATTCCAAATGCAGAAATTACTTGAAAAAGTCCCTATTTCATTTTTCAACTTAACCCCTAAGTTTCAATTGTTTAATTAACCCCCTAAGAGTTTCTAACAATTACAAGCCATGGCAAACAAAACCAAACCAGAACCAAACGGAAATAAAGATCAAATGGCATCAACCCTCAAACCTTTAACTAAACCCAGATTCTCTTAGCAGGACCTGAAGTCAGAAATGAGGCAAAAACAGAGATATTTAAACCTAATACCAAAACGAGTCTCAAAAGAAAATTGTTAAAACTTATTGAAACCGACTACTGAGATGAGGACCTAACAAAAATCTAATAAACATGAATACAGACACTAAAATTAATCTGAACTAAACATGCAAACTAAGAAAAGAAAACAAATACGGAAAGGAAAAATTACACAAAAATCATGAAGGAGCAAATCCGAAGTTAGAAGATTTTCAATCAATTAACCTAAATTATTCAAAAAAAAAAATTAAGCATCGGAAATTATTTAACAAATCCAGAAGAGAAGGGAAAAGATACCAGCTCTCGAACTCAAATGCATTCTGTCCGATCAAAGGCAAATCAGCCGGATTCCGGCGACTCCGAAATGAGTTTAAACTTACATTAATCAATGGCTCTTAACAAAAGCCATTAAATAATGTTAGTTTTATACTCAAGGCGTGCTAAATTGACGGAGATATCGAAGAAAGAAAACTTGACATCTTCTGACCATTTTCAGATCCAAAACATCAAGAGTTTCAGTGTTTTTTTTAGAGGAACTAAAATGGAATATGGGATAAAGAGGAGGAGGGGGTTGCATGGTGTGAGTTTGGGATTATTTGGGTGATTTCGAGTTTTTGGGGTTCCGGATTTAGATCTAAAATTCGAGGTGTTTGGTGATGATTTGAAGGAAACGGGTTAAAGATTTGAAAAGGGGAGGGCATGGAGGTCATGGGGTGTTCATTTGGTGGCTTCTGGAGGTGGTCCGCCGCCGTGAGGCGATTTCCGGTCGGCGGACCACGGCGGAGACGGCGAAGTGTATGAGGGCGGCTAAGGTTTGGGTCTTTATGAGTTCGAGAGATGGAGATGAGAACTGAGGGGGTTTCGATGGGTTGGGGGGGGGGGTAAACCGTTTTAGGACAGTTATATACTAAGGGGGTCCTCAGTTTCGGGCCGTTGGATTACCAAGATCAAACGGCTGTGATGACAAAAGGGTGAAACTGGGTCGTTTGGGTGTTGCGGGGCCTGGATCGGGTAATTGGCTTTGGGCTCGGATTTTGGGGCGGGTTTAGGCAGAAATGTTTGGGCTTTGGCCCAATAAAAATTAAAACAAACCCCCCTTCTATTTCCCTTTCTTTTTGTTTTTCTTTTTCTTTTCTTTTTTTCTTTAATTAAAAACCTAAATTAAATTCCTTAATTAATCTAGATTGTAAAACTAACCAATTTCCTAAAAATTATAAAAATTCCTTGATCCTAAATTAAAAGAGAAAAACTACTATTCTAAAATTAAAGCTAAAAATGCAAAAATGAACCATTTTTGTGATTTTCATTTTTANCCAATTTCCTAAAAATTATAAAAAATTCCTTGATCCTAAATTAAAAGAGAAAAACTACTATTCTAAAATTAAAGCTAAAAATGCAAAAATGAACCATTTTTGTGATTTTCATTTTTTAATAAAACAAATAATTAAATAATTTAACCTTAAAAATGTAAAAAAAAAAAAAAAAAAAAAACCTAAATGCAATGCATGGTATTTTCGGCACTTTTCATGATTTTTAATGGAAATTAAACGTGCACCAAAATGCAAACAATTAATAAAATCCTACAAAATGGCAAATAATTGGAAAAACCCTATTTTCTTGAATTTTATAGGAGTAATTCATATAGGGCAAAAATCACATGCTCACAGGATTTAAGCCATAATTTCATGTCTCCTTCCCCAAAATCAAACCTTAGGCGATTTTTGAAGAGCAAATTTAACACCAAACCATAGGTATGTGTTCTTAGACTCATCTCTTTCATTTTTCATCAACACCCGTTAGATTTCTAGGCCTAAATCTTGTTCTTCCACGGTAGGATTAGAGATTTTGAGTAGAGTTAGGGATTTTTTGAATAATTGGAATTTAGACCTCATTTTGAGGTCGGATTTCAAAACTAATTGCATATCCGGGCTCGTGAGTGAATGGGTGATCGGGTTTTGGTCCGATCCTCGAGTTTTGACCAAGCGCGCCCGGGGTCGACTTTTGGCTTTTGGGGAAAATTATAGAAAACCTATTGTTGATACCCAATTTTTCCCTATATATTTTTCAATATGCAAAAAAATTTCAAAATGACATATATATGCATATGTAAGCATATCCAAGTGTTTTATTATTTTTTCATAAATTTCCCAATAATTATATCCAAAATTATTATTTTTATGATTCTTTTATTGGATAATCATAGTTATTCTAAAATATAGCTACGTTAATTTTTACAAATTCATTTAGTATTTTATAAGCTAAAGTGCATATAATTGCAATATTAGCTTCTTTTAAGATTTAATTGTGTTTATATTCATAAAATCAAGTCCTATATTTTTAAAGTGTTAATTATATATTATAAATCATATTAGTGCTTTTAATTTGTTTTTAGAAATTAATTTATTATTTTTATAAATTAAATAGGGAAAATGGCTATTTAAAACCTATCCCAATTGCATTTCAATTTTAGCCTAATTGTAACCCCTAATTAAACCCAATTTCCCCGGCCCAATCCCAATTAAACCCTGACCCAATTTCAAATTGAACAGACCCAAACTCGGACCCCTACCTACCCTCTTTAATCTAGGCCGTTGATCATTCAGATCAACGACTAGCATGCACCCTTTTCATTTTTAACCCTGAAAGACCCCTAAACCTACTTCATTTTTCACCGCCCGCCGCCTCTGAATCCCTTTCCCTCTCAATTCTATCCTAATACCTACCTAATCCATGGCCTCTCGTGGCCATTTGAGATGTGTATCGGCCTCCTATGGCTCCTGGGTGGTTATTTCTGTGGTTTCATGGCCAGACCTCGAAGGAATCTGGTCCAGTCCTTGCTCGACTTCTGTTCACGGCCTTTCTCCGGCCATCCATGACCTTTCTCCGGCCATTCGTGGTCTTTCATGGCAGATCCTTGACTTTTTCTGGTTAGATTGTTAACTTTCAAAGTCTTTCTCACATTTCTGGGTTCTCTAAAACCCTAATCTCTAAGACCTTTCAATTTCTTTCAGATCTATCTTAGATCTGTGATTACTATGAACCTTTTTAAGTGTTTCTCGAAGATTATTTGACTTTTCTTTTAAAATGACTCTTCATTTTTCAACGATTAGGGTTTCTCTTAACTTTTTAAAGACCTCTTCTCTAATTTTTAGTGTTGTTTCATGATTTTACTATGTTCAAACAACCTGTTTATGGTTTCCTTCTATTCGATTCAGCATGTTAAAAACCCTAGTTCCTTTTTTGGTCTTATCCGAGTTCTAAAATTATTTGTTTAAATGTGTACTTGTTCGATTAAGTTATTTGTTTCTGACTCTCTTCTCCTTGTTTAACTTATCTGATTTGAGCTCTTATCATCTCTTAAATTCGGCTATTGTTGAAGCCCTAATTTCTTAAAAAGATTTGCCTCACTTGTTACTGTGAGACCTTTACTTGTTTCTAACTCTCTTTACCTGTTGCTATGTTCTTCTTCATTATTGATTCTATATGACTACTTGACCTACTTGACTACTATGCTTCGAATATATTCTTACTACTGAACCCTAGCATACCCTTACTGCTACTGTATGTTGGTGTTGCTTCTTTTTGTCAACTAGTTTAACTCTGCATGCTTGTTCATTCCTTGCTATTTGTATGGTGAAGTACAGAATCATGTTCCTTCTTGATTAATCTTGATTTCCTCAATCTCCTAACTAATTGCAAAAGGGTTTTCATACGAGCCCTTATTTTTACTCATCTATTTAAAATTAATTGATTCCTTTCCTTTACAGTGATGTTTTACCCTGCTGAATTCTTTCCCAAAATAAGCCTATTTTTGTACTTAGACTTGACTATTTACTTCTTTCTTTTACTGCCCCCTTATATGGCAATAATCAGCCTGCCCCCAAACTGATTTCTTTCCTTAATTAAACCTGTTACTACCCGTTAAACAGTGATTCCCTAATTAAAGGGAATCACTTGTGTTAATTGATTCTGATTGTGATTATTTCCATGTTTGTGTTTAAGACTTCACCTCTTCTCTACTCGTTTTCAAAACTATAAATACCATACCCTCTTTTCTTTTAGACACACGAACAATTTAAGTTCAAGGCACACACTTACACTGAAAAACTCTCTCTTTCTTTACTGCTACTTGTGTTATTGTTTTTGTCTAGCCGGCTGAAAGCCAAGGCTAGACTGTGGAATCTTGCTTACTTTTTCTTACTGCACTTTGCTTCTCTACTGGTATGTCCAAGTTAATTTTTTAAGTCTCAACAACAACATGTTTCTTTAAGTTGCTTATGTTCCTCATTCTTGTCTACCTTTGCTTATGTTTCTGCAGTCAAGTTATGTTACTAGCATGCTCTAGTATGTTCCCTTTCCCTTTTAAATTAATGCTTACCTATATGTGTACTCTGTCAGTCATTTGCTATGCACTTTCTACCTTATGAATCCCAAACCCCCATATCCCCTATATGTGTTTGTGTTCCTTTTGATGGTTTGTGTCCATGCCAGCATCAGCTATTGTTGTGCATGACCAAATCAGACCCCTGTTGGGGTTATACAATGAATCCCATAATCCCTTGACCCTTTGAAAGATTTCTGATTCTGTTCACACTACAACTAATTTCAAAACACCCTTTACCACATACTATTCCCAACCCAATTTTAATAAATCTCTGTTCTGCACTTCTACTATATTCTTAGAACTTAGGTTCTGCCCCTCTTGTGTGAGCCTTGCCTTGGGACCCTCGAGCTCCCTCTCAACTTGGACACATAAGGGCTGGCCCTTCCACACTGCACTCATTTCTGTCTGGTTATGCAAACCTGTGTGTAAGCGCTGCTCGGGGTCCCTTGAGACTCTTAGGGAACTTTGACACACCTAGGTATGAGAAAGGCTTTGAACAACATTGGCATTTGAAGTGATTAATTATATAACTCAGATAGGAAGTCAAGATCACGCTTTTTTGGTTGTAATTTCTTATTTCAGCACTTTTCTAATAATTCAAATATTTGGTATGTAATAATTTATAACAAATATTGGGGTTGGCTAGTGAAAAGGGATGAGGAAATTATGTATGTTTATGTTATTAGAAAGGGTAGATAACATGCCTATAGGGTCTGTCTAATAAATTCTGCATGTTTTACTTCCACACTTAGACATCATGCCTATAGGATCTAAATGGCTATAATCAAACATCATGCCTACAGGGTTAAAATCAGCTTCGAAATTAGATGTCATGGCTATAAGATTAAAGGCAATATTTTTACATAAATCATGCCTATAGGAATTTCGCTGTGATCAAATAAATCATGCCTACTCCACCTCATGTTCAATTGGATACCATGCCTATAGGACAAAAATCAGCCTTTAATACTTAGATACCATGGCTGTAGGAATAAAAATCAGCTATAATAGAGATCATGCCTATAGGATCAAATCGACTGTTTAAAATTAATCACTATTTACAGCATCACTCTAGATATCATGCTCATACGATATCATTATTATGCCTAGGCAAGCCTTAGGTAAATACTTGAATAAAACTGGAACTACCTTCGTTAATTATCAAACTGCTACAACCAACAGGCAGGCCTGATTCAGACTTCTTATCTGAGCAATATAATAAATTTGGTTCTGACTCAAATCCCCTGCATTAGGACTTAGAAAATTAAGACTTTAATTGTGTTTGAGTCGTGCTATTTATATGTATTGTTTGCGGAGGATTATATGAGCCTTCTGATTGCTTACATGTTTTCCCTTTAAATGTAGTCCTACGTGTTTTGCATGTCGCCTGAGCCTTTTACCTTTAAGCGTAAGAGTCAGCCTAAATCCTCCCTCTTATAGGAATAGTAGTCCTAAAATTCCTCCGGGATTGATAGGAATGGGACGGGCAATAGTACGCAATAGAGATCGAGACCAATCCGTGCTTTAATACCTTTATGGGGTTGGAAGGGTAGATATGGATATGATGACCGGTGCGCTAATACCACGTGTAGCCCCTCTTTTGAGGAGTGATTACCGGGTATTGCATTGATGTGGTCCATATTACAAACAAACCTAGGACCCCTTTACATTCATCAGTATGCTTAGTTATAACTCTTTTCAAAACTTTTGCTTTATTTAATCGTTTTCAAACACTAGTGTATTCAAAATCCCCTATTATTTGAGCCTTACTTGTTTGCTTGAAATTGCACAAATTCACAAAAATTATCTGGCCGGGAACCACACTAGTGGATCCTGAGGGGTGCCTAACACCTTCCCATTGGGATAATTCAAGCCCTTACCCTATCTCTCGTTATCAAACGTAGTTGTAGTTGAACCCCATAGGTGACCTAACGCACCTTAAAATCGTTAGGTGGCAACTCTTCAAAAATTGCAAAACCCCTTTCCAAAAGGAAAGAGTTGTCCCAACCAAATGTCATAAACCCGATTCCGCGGAAGGAAAAAGGGGGCGCGACAACATGGCGACTCAGCTGGGGATTTTTAGGCTTTTACCATTTCAGATTATTTTTGTGAATTTGTACCTCTTTCTATGTGCCATTATCTGTTTAATTCATTTAAGCGTTTAATTTCTTCTTTAAAAGCAAAACTGACATATTTTCCTTGTTTTCTTTCCTTTATTGCTTTAAATTATGAAACTGTTGTATTTATCGCTTTCTTAATGTGCAAATACATGTCAACATGCTTTTAATTATTGCATAATCATGCTCAACATCATACTCCACTCATGCCAAACAAATCCTATAGCAACGCTTATAATGAGTGGTTGCGCTTTTCCTATATCATTACCCCCTAAATTTGGAAAGGCATATTTGCGGTAAAACTAGTCGATCAGCGGTGCAGTCGATGGTTCCGAGCCTTCCCTCTTGAGTTGTTCGCTCAAGGGTACCAGTCTAAAACCCAATAGAAACCTTACTATGTTCAAATTGTGCATGCATCATGGTCAAACCTTGCCGGATCAGTTATGTTGTCCACATAATGATCCTTTAAGTTAGCCTTGTCCAAAAGTCCATTGGGTTTCCCTAAACCCTAACGGACGTCACCATGTTCTGTGCATTTATTTGGAGAACGAAATACTTCATGTTGATCATAAATATATAAATAGTCGAGTCTGGTAGGGGGTAAGGTCTTACCCTTTTGTTTTGCAGAAAATGAGGCACGAGGTCCCCAGCTTCGGAATGGTTAACATACCCCCACTCTTGTTAGACTGGTGGAGGAATCTTCCATCGGATGACCGAATCAATGAATGGGAAGAAAAGGCCGTCAAGACTAGCGAGAAGCTATATTATCTGGAATACAGCCTGTTAGAATTGGAGGGAAAAGTGAAGAAAAGAGTCAACGACTGCCAGAGCGCTGAGGGAAACGAAGAAGGACATCTGGCGAAGGCGTTCTTACTATTGAGCCTGCGTGAGCTGGAGGATTTGATCAACGATAGCATTCAACCTGAGGAAGGTCCTTCTGGGACCAAGTAGATAGAAATTTATCTTTTGCTTTAAAATGTAACAAGGCCAGTGGCCATTAGTAACTTTTATTTCCTGTTTATTTAATGTCGATTTGGGATTCGTCTTATCTTCACCAATGAAATGAGGCATTTAGCATTCCAAGTTCTCCAAATCAACTTGTCGCCAGGCCCACCTCGGGCACAACGAGGTTCCCAAATTACGACACGCTTTACATTCCTGCACTACGTGTTTAAATATTGCAATACTTTTTGTGATCCTCACTAACTTGTTTACCTTTTTGTTTTATTTTTGTTTTTGTTATTCCCCTCCTCAACGGTTAGTTCGTGCACTCTGGCAACATCATCTTATTCAACGAGATCCAGGGGCCCTCCACCCACTACTCCTCTTAGTCCTGTTAAGAACAAGAACAAAAGCAAGATGGAAGATTTGAGCAACATCAGAAAAGAAAACACAACAGCAGAGGCCACTGATGGCCATGGTATTCGGGTTCCCAATGAAAATGTGTCACAACTTGAGTAGATATTGTTGAAGTTTCAGGAAGAGCTTGATCAGGTTCGGAATTTGGCCAACCTATCCTTCTCCCTCAGCACCCTAGACACCAACTTCCCCAATGTTCAAAACCCCACAACTCCTGAAAAATGGCCAAATCATCCCAGCTCCAACAAAGAACCAATGCAACACTTGCCATACTCCAAACAACATTCCACTACTCATCCCAAAACCGCAAAACTCCGCGAATGACCATTTCCACGCCCACACACTAGGCCACCACAACAATCCCATCTATGTGGAGACTGTGCCGCTCTCCACCCAACCTATATCTTGCACACCTGAGACTGATGAAAGGACCTACTCATCAGAAACTTGGCTGAGGAACATAAGAAACTAACCAGCCGAATTCAGGGCGTCGAGGGAAGTAAAGGGATCGAAGGGTTGAACTATGAAGACCTCTGTATACATGCTATTTGAAAGAGCTTTCAACATGGAGTGGAGACTCCATAACGCTGGAAGAGTGGCTTTCTCCTGAGGTTGCTTCTGACGGGCTTGTGAAGACGGTTGAACTTGACTTTTATATCCAGATTGGAACTGGACTGCCTTTTCCTCTTTACTTTCTATATTCCTATATGCAAGCCCCTTTTCTTTATAATAAGCTTCCACTTTTTGTTTCGTCCAATTTTATCATTCAAGCTCTCATCATAAAGCTACAACAAGAATTCTTCATGCGAGACTTAGGGCACTAGAATCGAAGCCAACACAAGGATGGGAGGGCAAACGGAATACAATAGAGAACAAAAGCTACTCGATGGAAGCCAACTGCACCTTCAACATCTACTGGATCTCTCATGAAATATATAACATTCTTGATTGATTGAGACAAAATGATTCCCTCAATACAGCTTCCTCGAAGACGGAGATAAGGGACGAAGGATATTCATGGTAGTGCAGTTAGTATGATCGCTATTTCCTGCGCAGCCCTTGTCCGTAGTGATATCCTAATTCGGCTACCAACCAGATGTCGAGCTACCGGAGGGGTACAAACCTCCTATGTTTGAGATGTTTGATGGTACAGGTGATCCAAGGGTCCATCTGAGATCATACTGCGTCAAGCTGGTCGGGGTAGGAAAAGATGAAAGGATCCGCATGAAGCTGTTCATGAGGACTCTGAAAGGAGATATGCTATCTTGGTACATCAGCCAAGATCCTAAGAAGTGGTCGTGCTAGGTAGGTATGGCATCTTATTTTATGGACAGGTTCATGTTTAAAACAGAGAACGCGCCAGACGTGTTCTATATCCAGAATCTAAAGAAGAAGTCCACGGAGACATTTTGTGAGTATGCTACTCGCTGGAGGTCTGAAGCTGCCAAGGTCAGAGCCGCCTTAGAAGAAGAACAAATGAACAAGTTCTTTGTCCGGGCTCAAGACCTGCAATACTATGAACGATTGATGGTGATTGAGAATCATAAGTTTTGTGGCATAATCAAGCTGGGGGAACGAATTGAAGAAGGTATTAAGAGCGGTATGGTTACAAACTTCGAGGCCTTGCAAGCCACAAATAAGGCCTTGCAGTCTGGTGCTGTGTCTAAGAAGAGGGATGTAGGGGCTGTGATAGTTGCACAAAGGACCAAGTCTCCCCTCAAATACCAAACTTACCCAATACCTCCACTCTCATATAAGCCGGCCTCAAATTACCAAGCACCCTCCTACCAAGCTCCACCACCAACTTATCAGTCATCTCCACCTCCTACATATCAGCTTACCTTACCCAGATACTCCCAATCCGCACATGTCTACCAAACTTACAATGCCCAACCACCTCATTATCAATCACCCCTCGCACACCAAAATTTCCCTAGGCCCCGACATAATTTTGATCAGAGGCCACCAAAACAATACACAGCCATCGCCGAACCTATTGCCCAGCTATATGAGAGACTCAAAGCCGCCGATTATGTCACTCCCGTCCCTGCGACAACCCCTGAGAATCCTTCTCAGTGGGTTAGCCCAAACAAGTCTTGCGCATACCACTCCGGCATCAAAGGACACACCATCGATGAATGCCGCTCCTTAAACGACAAGATATAGTCTCTAATTGATAAAAATGTCATTGTAGCAAAGGAAGCCGCTCCGAACATCCGCAACAACCCTCTACCAGACCATAAGGGTGGGGGTATTCACATGATTAAAGTGGAGGATGATTGGGATCCCGAAGGATCCATCGGGTTGATCGCAGAAGGCGATGACCCAAAGAAACCAGCAGTTACTCTCAATCCAATTATAGTCCAGATCCAACCGTCTGAGGACACCGAGGTAGACGTGTCTATGCCTCTTGAGTTTGAAGCAGCACCATTAGCAAAGACACCAGCCCCATTTGAGGTTGCAGTTTTGACACCCAAAGAACATGTTCCATTCGAAGTAAAGATAGCCGTGCCGATCCCAGTGGCGATGTTCACCATGCCGTCATTCTACACAAACGCCATACCCTGGGATTATACTGCCGAGGCAAGGAGAAAGGGTAAGGTCAGAATCAAAGAGACTATCGTAGCTCAGGGTATGACAAGAACTGGTAGAGTCTATACCCCTGAACATCGCTGAATCAAGCAAGCAGGCCTCCAATCGGCCTCCCCTCATTAAGACTAGTCTGGATGACCTTTGGAGAAAAATATAGGCCAAGGAGTATTCGGTCATATACCAGTTGAACAAGACGCCAGCACAGATATCTATCCTCTCGTTGCTGCAAAATTCTAGAACACACAAGAATGCTCTGTTGAAGGTGCTGAGTGAAGCCTACGTGCCCAGTAACATCACTGGCGGGGAAATGGCTAATATGGTGGGGCAAGTGCTAGAGAGCCACAAAATCACCTTTTGTGAGGACGAGCTGCCGCATGAAGGGCTGGGCCACAACAAAGCATTGCACATCACTGTACAATGCGAAGACTATTTCATCACCAAGATCCTAATCGATAGGGGTTCCAACCTTAACATATGTCCTTTGGTAACACTCAAGCAGTTGGGCAAAGGGATGCATGAGATAAAAAAAGGAGCAATCAATGTGAAAGCTTTTGATCGTTCTCAGAGATCCACCATCAGTGAGATTAGTCTGTGTCTGCAGATGGGACCAACCTGGTTCGAGGTTAATTTTCAAGTGATAGATGTACCAGCATCCTAGAACTTGCTGCTAGGACGACCCTGGATACATGCCGCTGGGGCTGTAGCATCAACAGTGCATCAGGCCGTAAAGTTCGAATGGAATCACCAGGAAGTGATCATTCTTGGTGACGGCAGCAATCCAATATACAGTCGCCAGACCATTCCGGCAATCGGAGGAAGAAAAAAGCTAGGTGGAGAAACATACCACCACATCGAGCGGGTCAATGCTGCCGACAAAGACAAATGGTGGGATAACAAGATCGAGAGTTATTGAACTGGAGTGGGTACTACCTGGAAAAGGACTCGGCAAAAATCTCCAAGGGATCTCTAAACCTATAAAACTCAAGAAACATGGCACTACTTTGAGTTTGGATATGAATACACCTGGGAGGAGTTCAATAATTGGTTGCCACCATGGTGCGATCCTTACTACCCGTTAGAGCAACCAATATCGTACTTGGAGCAGACTTTCCAACATGCCGACATCATCTATAGGACAGATGAAGAAGAAGCACTCGCGGCAGTGAAAAACCTATTTTTAGAGGATAATGATATGGATTGCTGTGTTATTCTCGAGGAGGAGGGGGAGGAAGGTCCTACCATACAAGGTGTGAGCAGAGGATCACACCTTAACAATTGGACCATCAGGACCACCAGAGCCCGACGAGCCTTGGGGAAGCAAGGCTAAAACAAGCATTATTCACTTTTTTATTTAATAAATGGTTTTCTTTCCATATTTTTCAATTTTTGCAATAAGATCTTCAATGTTCGAAACAATTATTCAATTTATCAAAGCATGTTTGATTTTTCTTATGAATTAATGTTTATTGATATCGTTTTCCTCCTTACATTACCAATAAAACATTACTATTACTTATCTTGATGAACCAATGACTGTGACATGCAATGAGACAACGCAACAAACGAACATTGACTCAGAAGAAGATGGCATACCTGAGGAAACTTTCAAAGAAGTTGAGAACTTTGAGAACAGACCAAAGTCCAACCTGGACGAAACCGAAATTGTTAACCTAGGAGATGCAGAAAATGTCACGGAAACACGAATCAGCATTCACTTATCGCCATCAGAGAAGAAAGAATACATAGAGTTTCTAATGGAGTATGTGGACATATTCGCCTGGTCGTATGATGACATGACTGGTCTAAGTACGTCCATTGTGGCTCACAAACTGACAACCCATTCAATATGTCCACCAGTAAGGCAAAAGCTCAGAAAGCTCAAACCTGATATGAGTCTGAAAGTCAAGGAAGAAGTCACCAAGCAGATCAAAGCTAAGGTTCTCAGGGTGGTTGAGTACCCGACATGGTTAGCCAATATTGTTACAGTACCAAAGAATGATGGGAAGGTCAGAGTCTATGTGGACTACCGGGATCTCAACTGGGCCAGTCCGAAAGACGACTTCCCTTTACCGATTACACACATCCTGATTAACAATTGCGCCAAGCATGAGCTACAATCATTCGTGGATTGCTTCGCTGGTTATCATCGAATATGGATGGATGAGGAAGATACTGAGAAAATGGCTTTCATTACGCCGTTGGGAGTGTATTGTTACAAGATGATGCCATTCGGCTTGAAAAATGCAAGGGCCACCTACATGAAGGCCATGACAACCAGTTTCCATGATATGATACACAAGGAGATAGAGGTGTATGTGGATGACGTTATCATCAAATCCAAGAAGTCCACTGACCACATAGAAGATCTGAGGATGTTTTTCAACATATTGCGGAGATACAACCTGAAACTAAACCCCGCAAAACGTGCATTTGGGGTTCCTTCCAGGAAGTTGCTTGGGTTTATTGTGAGCCGCCGAGGAATACAACTGGATCCATCAAAGGTCAAAGCCATTCAAGAATTACCACCGCCAAAGAACAAGAAAGATGTGATGAGTTTCTTGGGAAGGCTGAACTACATCAGCCGATTCATAGCACAGTCTACAGTTATCTACAAGCCAATCTTTAAAATGTTGAGGAACGACGCCGCTACCAAATGGACCGATGACTGCCAAAAGGCCTTCAATAGAATCAAGGAGTACTTGTCAACACCACCAGTCTTAGTTCCGCCCGAGCTAGGTCGACTCTTATTGCTCTACCTTCCAGTGTTAGATGGAGCTTTCGGTTGCGTTTTGGGGCAGCATGATGAAACGGGGAGGAAGGAACAAGCCATATATTATCTCAGCAAGAAATTCACCCCGTACGAGGCCCGGTATTCTCTTTTGGAACGCACCTACTATGCTTTGACTTGGATAGCTCAGAAGCTGAGACATTATTTCTGTGCCTACACTACGTACCTCATATCAAGGATGGACCCATTGAAGTACATCTTTCAGAAGCCCATGCCCACTTGCAAGCTAGCCAAATGGAAGATCCTGTTGAGTGAGTTCGACATTGTTTACGTAACTCAGAAAGCGGTCAAGGGACAGGCACTGGCAGACCACCTTGCCGAAAACCCCGTGGATGGAGAATACGAACCCTTGAAAACATATTTTCCTGATGAAGAAGTATCATTCATAGGAGAAGACATTGCAGAACCCTATGAGGGTTAGAGAATGTTCTTCGATGGAGCAGCAAACTTCAAAAGAGTTGGCATAGGAGCAGTCTTGGTATCGGAAATCGGTCAGCATTATCCAGTGTCTGACAAACTCAGGTTCCCCTGCACCAATAATATGGCCGAGTATGAAGCCTGCATCTTAGGGCTCAAAATGGCCATTGTTATGAACGTGCAACAGCTACTAGTGATTGGAGATTCACATTTACTCATACATCAGGTACGAGAGGAATGGGAAACCAAGAACTCCAAGATACTTCCGTATCTGCATCACGTACAGGAATTGAGAAAGAGGTTCACAAAGACGGAATTCCAACATGTTCCCAGAATCCAGAATGAGTTCGCCGATGCATTGGCCACCCTATCATCTATGATACAGCACACGGATAAGAATTTCATTGATCCCATTTCAGTGAAAATTCATAATCAGCCAGCTTACTATGCCCATGTTAAAGAGGAAGCAGACGGAAAGCCTTGGTTTCATGATATCAAGGAATATTTGGCAAAAGAAGAGTACCCGGAGCTTGCCAAATCATACTCAGAAACGCACACTTCGGAGATTGTCCAACAACTTCTTTCAGAACGGAGGAATGCTGTATAGGAGGACTCCTGATTTGGGACTATTAAGATGTGTTGACGCAAAGGAAGCATCTAGGCTACTAGAAGAAATTCATGCTGGGACTTGTGGTCCGCATATGAACGGTTTTGTCTTAGCAAAGAAGATACTCCGGGCTGGTTACTTTTGGATGACTACGGAAACAGACTGCATCCAGTATGTTCGAAAATTCCATAGATGTCAGATACATGCATACATGATAAAGGTACCTCCAAGCGAGCTCAACACAACAAGCTCACCGTGGCCGTTCGCCGCTTGGGGAATGGACGTCATTGGACCAATCGAGCCTGCCGCTTCCAACGGACACAGGTTTATCCTAGTGGCAATTGACTATTTCACCAAATGGGTCGATGCAGCATCTTATAGAGCAGTGACCAAGAAAGTCGTGGCAGACTTTGTCCGTGACCTGATTATTTGTCAATTCGGGATTCCAGAGTCAATCATCACTGATAATGGCTCCAATCTCAACAGTGACTTGCTGAAAGCCATGTGTGAGACTTTCAAAATCAGACACAAGAATTCCACAGCCTACAAGCCTTGAATGAATGGAGCCGTGAAAGCCGCCAACAAGAATATCAAGAAGATATTGAGGAAAGTGACAGAGAAGCATAAATAGTGGCACGAGAAGTTATCATTTGCTCTATTAGGGTATCGCACCACAGTACGCACATCGACTGGGGCAACCCCTTATATGCTGGTTTACGGTACAGAGGTTGTCATTCCCGCTGAAGTAGGAATTCCTTCTCTAAGGATCATATAGGAAGCCAAGCTCAACGACGCAGAGTGGGTGAAGATTCATTATGAGCAACTAGATCTTATAGACGGAAAGAGAATGAACGCAGTTTGCCATGGTCAACTCTATCAGAACAGAATGTCCAGATCCTTCGACAAAAGAGTCAAGCCAAGAGAGTTCACACCTGGGCAACTGGTGTTGAAGAAAATTTTTCCGCATCAAGATGAATCCAAAAGGAAGTTCTCTCCCAACTGGCAGGGTCCGTACATGGTTCACCGGGTTTTGACAGTAGGAGCCCTCATACTTGAAGAAATGGATGGAGAAGTCTGGCCAAATTCGATTAATTCAGATGTAGTCAAGCGTTACTATGTGTAATCTCTACGCTTTCCTTACATGATGTAAACTGAACTAAGCTTGGTCTGATTCCCGTTTAAGAGGGGATACGTAGGCAGCACTATGGGTTCGGTCACAACTCAATAAAATTTTCATTCCCCCCCCCCCCTCCCGAAATTGGAAATCGGGGCAGAATTTTGAGGAGGACCCTCAAAATTCCGAAGTAATTTCAGCCGATCGCCGCACGAGCAACAGTCAGAAACGTCAACCCATCCAAACTGGGGCAGAATTTTTAGGAGGACCCTCAAAATTCTGTAGCACGAGAGGTTGCAATGTCCTGAATTGCGTCACAGTCGCCGGTTCATCTAAAAACTATTTTTAATTATACATTTACGTCATACTTCTGCAAAATCGTGCATGTCTATTATTGTAACTGCTTGGTTTAGCAACGCTACCCCAATGATATAGATGGTATCGGCAGATCAATGCAAAACGAGTCAAGCAAGGCCAGCGGTGATACGAACTAACCTTTCCTCCTTTACAAAACTCACGATTTTTCTTTGGATACAGGCACGAGGATTGCGAAATCATTAACACACAATGTACGTTCATAGAACAAACATTGTTCAAGAATATGATTCTCCGAACCATTGCACTTACCAACATATGCTATCAGCACGCACCCATGATGTTCCGTATGTCATAATGCTCCCAGTAATCACCACGCCAGAATCTGCTATCAGCTAAGAAAATCTACTGTCATTTGCTATTTTATTTCTTGCATAAGGCTAATATTCTGTCTTCCAACCTGCATAAGGCTACTATTTTGCCTTCCGAGGTTAAACTCTACCTATATTTGCATTTGCATTGCATAAGGCTACTATTATGCCTTCCAACTTGCATAAGGCTACTATTCTGCCTTCCGAGGTTAAACTCTACCTCTATCTGCATTTGCATTGCATAAGGCTACTATTCTATCTTCCAACCTGCATAAGGCTACTATTCTGCCTTCCAAGGTTAAACTCTACCTCTATCTGCATTTGCATTTCATAAGGCTACTATTCTGCCTTCCAACTTGCATAAGGCTACTATTTTGCCTTCCGAGGTTAAGCTCTACCTCTATCTGCATTTGCATTGCATAAGACTACTATTCTACCTTCCAACTTGCATAAGGTTACTATTCTGGCTTTTGAGGTTAAGCTCTACCTTTATCTGCATTTGCATTGCATAAGGCTACTATTCTGCCTTCCAACTTGCATAAGTCTACTATTCTACCTTCCGAGGTTAAGCTCTACCTCCATCTGCATCCACATTGCACGGCTGAAAGATCGCCACATTGCACGGCTGAAAGATCGCCACATTGCACGCCTAAAAGATCGCCACATTGCACGGGTGAAATATCGCCACATTGCACGGCTGAAAGATCGCCACATTTCACGACTGAAAGATCGCCACACTACACGGCTGAAAGATCGCCACATTGCACGGCTGAAAGATCGCCACATTGCACGGCTGAATGATCGCCACATTGCACGGTTCAAAGATCGCCACATTGCACGGCTGAAAGATCGCCACATGTTACTGCATCCTTCATGGGCTGAAATATCGCCAACCCATCCAAAGGCATCATCGTTCGGAGGCACCATCTTCATAGCCCGAGAACACCATGTCATGGCCCGAGGATTTCTTTCAATCTTTTGCATATCATTATTCAAAGGCATCATCGTTCGGAGGCACCATCCTCATTGCCCGAGAACATCATTTCATGGCCTGCGAATCCTTTATTATACGCTTCATGGCCCGGGACATCATGGTCTACAGACGTCATCTTAACCGCCCAAAGACAGTATTCATGGTCCAACGGGAATTTGCATCATGTCTAAATTTACACACAATATATGCTTGTATCGCCCATTTGCAGATAAAACAGCAGATCGGAAG
>NW_017670392.1:636744-637488 GCF_001879085.1 Nicotiana attenuata
TGACATAGTAACCCTCACACTTGACGGTCAGATGCAAGGCTTTTATTGTGGGCTGCGCCTTTCAGGAGGCAAGTTCATTTCTTACTAAAAGAGAGTTGATTGGTGGCAAAAAAACCTTTTCCGTCATCCTTTTCGAGCTGCTCGACTGAAGTTTCGTTTGGCACGTATGCTTCATTTCAATGTTTTCATCAAGATCTTCTGATGTTCGGTGGATTTTGTCACTAATGAGAGCAGGGAAACCTGTTCGGGGTACTTTCTTAATTGATCCACTGTCTCATAATCAGGCATCTTCATTTTCTGGAAGAAGGCTTCTGCTTCTTCAGCACTCACTGACCTCTTGGACGGAAAACGCTTTCGAGCGGCATTGTTCACCTCCTGCACATTCGAGTATTTCTCAACAGAGTTCTTCCCTGGGAGTTCCCCCGAAATTTCTTTGCCCTTGTATGTGACCACTGTTTGCTGATAGTTCCATGGTACTGCAGAGGGGTCTGTCATTGGCTTCTGTGGTACGCGTCCAATAACCACTGGCTCACTCAGCCGAGGCGGTTTAATTGTCCCCCGTACCACATAGGCTCCTTTTGGTACATATATTGGTGTTTCCCTTTTTATCTCGGCTCTCCTCGGAATAGTGACAACCAATGGTTTTTCTTGGCGTCCCCGCGGAACATAGAGAATTCCATTCTTAAGAGAGTCCGTTTCTACTTTTGTCTCAGGTTTCTTTTCAAGTTCAGTTTTGACAGTTTT
>NW_017670392.1:640821-643793 GCF_001879085.1 Nicotiana attenuata
CTTCAAATCCGGGCCCCGCGGGGGCATCACTCGGCATCGCCGCGGGCCTGCGTGCAAGACCCTTTTGCAACTGATCTAGATCGTTCATAACCTGGCGAACAAATATCATCACGGAGGCAAAGAGTGTGGTATGACCCATCCGTTCACCGGCTTGGCACTTCATGACAATGTAGTTGGCAATGTTTCTGATTCTTTCCCTGATTTGACCTTTCTCTTGGAGTAGCCGGCTTATCTGTTGAGTGCGAGCCTCTAGCACCTGAGAATCCTGGAAGTGAAGATCCTGTAACAATTTTACTTCCTTCTCCATATCGGCGATTAATTCATAACATTGTTCCCTCTCAGCCTGTAGCTCTTTCTCCCGACGGGCTGCCTTTTCTTCGAGAATGTTCATTTTCCTTTTCATGTTAGCGATGGTTCCCTCATAGTTTTTCTTCATTTGCTGTACAAACTGGGCCCTTTCCTCGGTCTTCTTTGCCCATTGAGCCCGAAGTTTTGACATGCTTCCCTCGGATTTTTCCAATTCTTCTTGACAGTCCAGGACTTGTTTCTTTAACCCTCTTATCAATCTCTCGTCGGATAGACTTCTTTCTCGATTCCTTGCATCTAATTTTAATTGTTGAATTTGGGCCTTGAGAGCTTCGTTCTCTTGGGCCAATTGCTTTTTATCACCTTCATCGGCTGCGGCTTGCAAGCTGTTTTCGAATCGAAGCTCCTGAACCTGTTTTTCCAATGCTCCAATTCGAGCTCTGTACTCCTTTTCTTTAGCCAACCAATCCCACTGCACCTGAGCCTCGTTTGTTAATTGTTGCACATGTGGCCTTTTGGCGGGTCTCTCGGGGATTTGAAACCTTTTACCGAACCAAACCAAGTATTTGGGATCTACCTCACCTCTGGCCCGGTCCTGTACTATAGTTTTGGGCTCAAGGTACCTGCACTCATTCCATATCTTTCGAATTCGGCCTTCAGGGAATGCAGCCTTTGGGCCCAACTCAATGACTTGCCCACTCAGGTCTTCATCGTTGTGCACCGTCTGGAATCTTCCAAATTGTCGCAAAACGCGGTAAGGAGCATAAGGCTGAATGCTTCGAATACCCATCAAAAGAATATAAGGGACCTCTGCTGATGTATATACAGCTTCAGCAGGAGGAAGCCATCCATAAGCCCATTCCACTTTATCTGCAGTGAGGGATCTTAAACATGACGACCAGGCCTCAGTACCCTCCGGGAACTCGATACCTGTAACTCGGGTCTCGAACTCTGCAATACAACTCAACCCGGTTAGGCCGTAGTTCATATATCCTGTGCGGTGACAAAGATGCTCCTGTATCCACAACTGCAAAAGCAAATTGCAACCTTGAAAGAATTTCTCCCCCTCTCGACATTTGGTCAGAGCTCGGTATATTTCTGCTACAATCAGGGGAACCACTGTGCTAGTAGGTTTCTTCATAGCAACATCTAGCATTCCTACTAGGCCAAGGTCTATGTGACCATCCTTTCTGGGACAAATTACTACTCCCAAAAAGGCCACCATGAAGGCTAATCCCCGTCGGGCTTCCCATTTATCTTTGTTGCCAGCATGTGTTAATCCTGTATTGGGTTCCTCAAAACCTTTGGGGTTACCATACCGGTGGTATAGGAAATGTAGTGTACAACACCCTTCCGCCAGATGGGGGTCTTGAATATCCCGACTGATGCTCAACAAATCTAAAAACCTGTGAAGAGTTACCGGCCGTGGAGCCAAAGGGTATCTACCACGGAGGTTCCCGTTGATACCTGCGTATCCGGCAATTTCTTCAAAATCTGAAAACCGGAATACATTACGGGTCGGGTCCCAAAATGGTATCAGTGCCTCAATAACATCCTTCTTTGGTCTGATTTTCAATAAGTCTACAAGACCGCCCAAGCTTTTAACCACAGTATCCCTGCTTCCTTTTCCCAAGTCATGCCACCACATATGGAGTTTCAAAGGGATCTCGCTCAGGACTGAGAAGGTTTCGATGTCACTTGAATTCATCCTGCACATTATTTAGGGGAACTTAATGATTTATTTTGAAAAATGGCTATTTGTGCAAAAATTCTGTATTCAGAAAATAAGGACTTGGATTTTCAAATACGGCCTCTCCGTGCTTCTGGAAGGAAGATTTTAAGGCTGTTCCCGCAAACCATTTTAAAATGACTCAGGGTGGCTATTCTTGCAAAAACGGCCTTCTAGCGTCCTTTTGGGGACATTCGGCTTATTTTTTTAAACAAGAATGGCATCACTCAATTTATTTTTGGCTATTTTTTGCAAAAGGGAGGTTGGACCCGATGAGGGTTGCCTACGTATCTCACATCCGGTGAGAATCAAACCGGCGTAGTTCGGGCAGATTTGCCAAAATCAAAAAATGTATTTTTGAACAACAATTTTCTTCCTTCCTTTTTTTTCAAATATTTTCTTTTTTTTCTTTTTTTTCTTTTCATTTTTCACAAATCCGGCAGCATTTCGGTACTATTTGGGCATTGGGGTTTTTCAAAACAAATGGTCATCCTCACTTAGTCCTAACACTGCTTATTTCCTCAATTTTCACTTATTTAGACAAGCCAGTCAACATGCAAAGCCGAGCAAATAAATGCGCAAGTAGCACGTAAGATGCATCAGGATGGTCAATTCATTTCAGGTCACCTGTCCTAGACGGACCCAACCCCTGTGTTGAGTCCCCTAAGTCAAATGCACATGATGCAAACAAACGTCCTACTGGGGATCCGGCATGAGTTTTTGTTCTTCTAAGTTTAACCCTAGGTTTATTGGTCTAGACCTGGCTTACCCGAGCGGACAACTCGGGCCGAGGGGGAGGCAGCGTACCGGGGATACAGAAGCTCCGCCGGCTTTGCAACTTATCCAACCTCGTTCTAAATGGGAAAAGACTCTAAACAGAAGAGAAGCTACACGAAGTGCACCCTTCTCCATGATGTAGAAGACTCAGAAAGAGGAA